>NC_087375.1:23270190-23570190 GCF_031761385.1 Necator americanus
CAGCACACTTTATTTATTCATTCATTTATGCATTCGAATCGCCTCACAATAACCGGCTAAACAGGTAAGAAAACAAAGAACAAAATAGGAAGAAAATAAACGAATGTTTCGGACAGAAATTTAGCAAGTAAACGATAAGCAGCAGTTAAACCTTGTATTCGTTGAAGCCAACGTATTTGAGTACGTGCTAATATTTGTGTTGTGTTAACATAAACGTAAACATAAACGAATCTTGAATGGCAATCACCGCCACAATCGCCATCCTACGCAGTGTTTTCCATTCAAGTTAGATGTAAAATTCGAACAGTGAAAATCAACAATATTTGTTCTATAATTAATACATTTCCAGTATTTCTGTACGAAATGTTATGTAACTGTGGAAGGTAGACCACGCCAGCGAAGTCTAAGACATCTCTAATCTATATTTATTTCAAAAATATGATAAGCAAAACTATGATTTTATAGCAACTTCAAGTGAACCCGTTCTGAAAATTCTATTGAATGTTATAAACAAGAACACGGCAATAAAAGATGAGAACTGTGGAGAACAATGGTAGGCAATTGAACAAAAGCTATCGAAATTTCTATCCTCAACGAAAGACTATTACTTCCAATAATTCACTGTGGTCAAATTCAAAAGCGTTAATTTAAAAGTGGCGATAGGAAGCCTAAACTGAACACCTGCACCTGCACATCGGCCGCGGAGGTTTTTTAAAGGTGCGAATTTGAACAAAAGAGGCCTAAAAGTTAGGCTTAAACTTGCTCCTTCAACTGCACACCGAAATCACGGCAGAAGTGAACAGATCAAAAACTCGTGTAGAAAAGCTCGTGCTCTCTGCTGCTATGTTGCATCCTAAGAAAAGCAGATTAAAAGCGTGAAAGTTAAGCAAACTGATAACGATTATAAAAGTTCTAATGAGTTGCTCAACAAGGTCTTAACTGAAGTGAGCACTCAAGAAGTTGGAAGTTGATCAATCGGTGTGAAGAATTTGAAATCTTCCGGGAAAAGTTCAGCAGCTTTTGGGTAAAGAAGCTTGTACGTCTGCTTCACTGTAACTTCAGCCGCACCAGCAATCTCTCCTATGTCTGAATATTCAATCTGTTGCTAAGAACTCAATGAAATATGCAATTAATCATGAACACAAAAGTGCATACCTTTTGCCGAGCGTTTTTCACTTGAAGCTTGAGATGCCATGTAGATGGCTGCTGCAGCGATTGAAATTGGAGAACGACTGAATGAGCAGTACAAACACTACAAAACAAATCCAAAAAAAAGCATAGGAAAGATCATACCCAGCAACAAGATCCATTTCAACAGCTCGTTTTGCGATGCGAGTAGCAGCCGCCTAAGTGACGAACATAAATTATTCAAATATGCAAGCCAGGAGCACTCAGCTGCTTGTATACTCTGTACCTGTATAGAGTTAGGAAGAGAGAGATTCCCGCAGAACCTGGACATGAAGTCAGCAGATGTGATTTGTTCAAGATTCGTTTCCAAACTCTTTATAATCAGTTTAAAACATCGTCCTATCTCCTTTTTAGAGACACGTGAAACTGCGCAAATTTCTGAATAACGACATAAGATACGACGACACGAATATTAAACCTCATCTCAATAGTTATAAGTTCACAGCCTACAGGCCGCTTGTGAAGGCCGAAGTGATCGAAGTGATTGTGTTGGAAGAGGAGCAATATACAGAATAAACAAACTATTCAAATACGTTCCACTTTTGGAGTATAACTCAATAATTAAAGTTTCCTAATATCAACAACATACGTGCTTTCAAAATGGAACATGGAAAGATAAAAGAACCTTTAAATGTCCTGGGTACACCTTCCTTTCTGCAGGCAATATAAAGACATGCGGCTGCCTGAGCTTCGTTATTTTTTCCTTTTAGAGCCTTGCTATCCAGCACATCTTTGAATGTCTTAGAGGCAAGGTCCTTAAGAGTGAACACTCACAAAAATAACAGTGGCTCAAAAAAAGCATCGCATTAGTGCAGCTACCTGTATGCTCTTGGCGAGATGGATCCGTTCGCTCATCTCTCTGATTACACTCATCGCTTGCGTCATCTGTCGATCAGTATTGTTCATACTTTTCCGTTGAGCATTTGCGAGGCTAAAGACCGAATCACTATTTCTTTATAGCATAAACGAAATGCTTAGAGTGCAGAATGTTTCTGGAGTTCTAACTCGACTGATGTTCCTAGCGAAAAATACAAACTGAACCTTACCCTTGGGGCAAATGCCAGAGCATGGAAAAAGAGAATAAGTCGAAGTCATCACATTGCAGAGGACATGATGCCGCAAGAAGTAAAGATGAAGAGTTACCTTGTATCACTATCACTTGCGCCAAATCCCACTGCTATACTGGTTGACAGGTCTCCTCCGCTGAGTAGCGGGTTTTCGGGAGCCCCCACACGAGAGGGGTCTGTACCACTGCGTTCATTCGAGAAAGAGCGCCATTCGGTCCCAACATCAACTAGCCTAAACAATGAAGAACACATATCTAAGGTAAGGGACGAAGATAGTTAAAATTGCAGCGCTGTTGACGCAAATTTTTGGAACAACAGACATTCACAACAAACTTTTTGAAGGTTTTTCAAAATATATAAATAAAAAATAAATAATAAAAAAAAGCGCATCGATTATTTGTCCTGAAATTCTTGACGAACGCATAACTCATCAATTAGCAAAAGTGCCGTCACTATCCACACCAAAAATAGTCGGCAGTTTCAGAAGGAATAATGAAGTGAATGGGGTACGGGTCAAGAGGTACCCGCAAAAATCGGCTGACCGCTGCTGACTTCCCTTCATCGGCATGTGCCATCGCGTAATTACGGATGTCGCTCCACCAAGTACACAGCATCCACATCTGCCTGGGATCACCTAGACCCGCCTCCCCTCTAACCAAAACAATTCGATCGATGCTCGCCTCGCGATGGGACGGCAGAAACTGCGAATTTGGGAGAGAAACGAAAAGCGAGTTGAAGCAACAAGTTCTGTTATACGGATATGGTAAATTGAGAGCATGTTATCGAAAATTAAGGTCATTCGAAGCATACCAAATGGTGAAATTTTGGGTGACAAGAGTGATATGCGTGATCTACGTTGACCTCACTTGACAAATTCCACACAGATAAGGATTATAACAAAAACATGCTGCAGAAAAAGTCCTAACATGCATATATTTTACCAAACCCATAATTCCACATATTTTGCACCATATATGTTCCATATAAACTCACTGCGTCAAAGTTTGTGTTCGTCATAATGTCAACGAGTTCAATGTTCAATTTCCAACTGCAACAACTGTATGAACAGCGACTTTATGTTCTTATTACGTCCTTTCGCATGCGCGCAAAAAAGTTTACGTCATAGGCTCAAGATGAGAAGGCTAGAAAAATATAGTGGGATCAAAACGACATGAAGGAGGGTGCAGTTGCGTAAGGGTCTGCGCTCGAAACGGCGCAGTGGAGCTAGCGGTTGGAGTCAACGTGGGGCCATCGCGAAATACAGCAAGGTATGATCCCTCCTAGGTTTTAACCGTTACGCTCCGCCGGACCGCTTCGATTGCAGCCGCTTACGCAACTGTACCGTAGTTCATGTCGTTTTGATGTTACTATATAACGCGTAGGAGTTCGCAATCATACTCGTGTACTATTACACGAAAAAGAATGGAAAGCAAAGAAGAAAGGATTGTAGGAGCTTATAGACACCATCGTGCTATTGAACAATCCTCATATCGACCGCAGAGGTGGATCAGTGATTGGCTGTTCAGAAATAGTAACACGTAACTTCGGTACAACACCCTAACCGCCGACTATAATTGAGCAATCTTACCTTTACATTGAAGCATCCCAAAACTACTAAGTATTATACTTGTTTCCCATCATTTAATTCTACTTTAACATCGTGAGTTTTATGATCCTATTCCACATAATTACCAATGAGTTTCATTAACTCACAGGAGTAAAGGCGCGACTGACGATTGCCTCTTGTTACCTCATAATTACTTCCGCATGAAGTACTTCACTGAGCGACGTCGCCAGAACGGGCCTTTTTACGACTGCTGGATCGCGGAGGACTCAAACTCTGGATCATAAGTGCTCACGCAACTACTGAAACCACTAAGAATACAACAGGGACGAGTTTCATAGTGAACTCAATACGTTAGTGTCAAAGACACCAACCCAATAGAGGGTAATTGTCGGAAATGATGCGAATGCTTAAAGAAGTTCATGCGGAAGTAAGTATGAGGTAACAAGAGGTGACCCATGGGAAACATTAACTTCTGTCACAATCGTCGAAAGTGGTCACCGAAAATCTTCTTCGCTTTTCGGTTACGTTATGACGAGACTGCCTTTTTCAACGTATTCTAAGAACTCTCCTGAGCTCAAGTCGCAAAACTGCTTAGAACGGAACAGAAGTGAGGCGGTGGAATCGATGTTGACGAGTATTGGACTAGTTTTGGCCGATAGCGTGACAAAAAGAACTTTACTCAATTCAGAAGTGGAAATGGTATACCGGCGGATGAAACATGGTAAACATGAACACCTTCCCCGGCCCTCTGAATTAGGCACAGAAAACCGTTTTCGCCTCTTTGCTCACGCTATGAGAAAATCGTCTGATCATCTTGACGAAGCAGCTCACAAGATACTCACTGAAACTGAAAAGCGCCCATTACTCGAAGTGATCTTGAGGACACTTGGCGTTGACAGACAGAAGCATTCGTATACGGGATGGGAGACTATACAGAGGGGGTGATTCCGTCCATTTCTTCCTAATTGCCGTAAAAACAGACCCGGAATATGCGGCGCCGCACAAGGCTGACGCGCTCCAGTCGAACTCCTTGTAGAAAATAGTGCCCCAGAACGCCTGAAGCCGTATCTTCCGGGCCGTTTTTTACGGCAATTAGGAAGAAATGGACGGAATCACTCCCCTCTCCATAGTCTCCCATCCCGCATACGAATACTGCACCTGAAATCCGTACCACCTCAGATTCGTGGAGTGATGCCTTAAAGTCAGGTTAGTAAGACTCGACCATAACTTGCACCCTGTAGTCCCATACTCCCAAAACCACGACTATAACAGAGCTCTTTTTAGCAGATCTGGCAACTTCCCTGAAAATTTGGGAATTGGATAAAGTTAAATAGCAGGCATGAACACGTCTCGCAACTATCATGCCAATCAACGAGAATACTGAGTTTAGAGTGACGAGAAACTGGCTTATCAAGAAAATGTTCAACTGTTCGTTTGGGATTGGGACTAACTGTTGCTTTACTAGTTCTTTCTCTCATTTCAGAATGTAGACTTGAAATGCATCAATTATGACGCTAATTCCTCATTCAGGCTTTCCTAGACTTAAAACTAGAACTACAACTAAGAAGTGCGCAGTTCCCAATTGCAAAAGTTTAGTTACTGGCATCTATCAACTGTTTGGACGATATTCAAACAGTGGAACGACTGCCAATAATCGCAGAGATCCTCTCAATGCTCCCACATTCCTTTATCATCTGAGTGATATAGCCCGCCCAATCTTGAACATTTTCTAGGACTCACATGTGAGTCTAGTCATAACTGAAATGGTCTACTTATCTGGTAAGTGTCACAAAGTGTTCCTCTGATAATAGTAGACAAAGTGTCAGCAAGTGTGAATAGATTTTGTTCTGCGTGCAAACCACCGTTTGAGGCTTAGAACGATTGTGCTATGCAATGACTAGCGGACGACAGGAAAACTTTGTTGGCTCCACGGCTGTTTCGAACCATCAATCGTACGCTCACATCCGAAAACCTCTTTACCTACTGCGATATATCCGTCCGAATTGAACGCGTAGGTACGTCGCAAAAGCACCTATTGGCGCCGCGCACTTTATCCTTTTACTCTTATATTGGATTGCTAAGTGTTTTATGAGTTTTGCAATTTTCTTCCTCAATTTCTTTATCGAGCGCATAAAGTAAATCAATCAACACACCACTGTTAGTTGCTGCATTGTTCCACTTAATAGATAGGTCAGCGATTCCTTTCTCCCAGAACCAGAGAGGCTGGCAGTTGAAGAGGTCGGCGACAGCCCGTTTATTTTTTATTTATTTATTTATAAAGTGTTAAAGGGGATAACGTCACCAAACTTGTCGGAAATTATCTTAGCCAGGAAAGCTTTAAGGGGGCGGAATAATTGATAATCAGGGGTTACCCAAAGAGGGGGAAGTCAGGCGAATAGGTATAAAGCACAGTGCTCCACCCTAACTCTTGATGCCTCTAGAATTGATTTGATGGTCTGCGTAGCTATATGTGCTTTCGGGTTATAATGACAAGTTGCTCCAAAGCTGGTTTCAACCGCTTTTCCCGCACAGCTTCCACTAGTTTCAAAAGTTAAGTGGAGTAAATTACGGTGGCCGTGTGTCTTTGCGGGAGCTGCTCGTAATACAGCATTCCTCCCATCCTAGAAGCAGCAGAGGAGAGCCTTCTTGGGATGTCCCATTTGGCTTGTGCAGACAGGTCCTTAAGGGACCCGCACGGCACGATGAGAATTGGAATAGTGGAGTACCCATTCTCATCTCCAGGTCTTCCAGAAACTCCTTCCTAAACAGGCGGAAAAGAAGAAACTGATAAATACTCTGTACACCTCGTGCCACTCGTAAAGGAATTAGGAATCCATCAACTCAGTACTTTTCTGAGGGTCTAGAAGCAGCTGCGGACTATTGGGGCTACACCAACAGTTCGCAGCCCTGTAGGCTACACCACCGCAAGACTGCGATGTTAACCTCCGGATCCTCTCTGACATTGTCGAGAATGAAGGAGTCTTCCACAGGGTGCGAACGTTCTGACCGGGTCATGCACTTGAAGATCGTGTCTCCCTAATTTCGCAAAGCGACTGAAGCAATGTTGGCACGTGATGGTGGCGGTGCCCTCCACCAATGTGCTGTTGATGTTTCCGACTGCTATCGTTGCACCCCATAAGTAGGGTTGTGAGGCCTGGCGCTAGGTGGCAGACCGGACAAGCCTGCGCCCAGAGACGCAGGTGGATTCAGGGTGGCGCCTGAGACACAAAATCATGTACGTCGGTCGGCCAAAACCGAATCAATGCGGAGGTGCAGGGAGGCGTTGGAGTCGCCAACAAATAAGCTCACACGGGAGAACGGAATCCCAAAACAGGACTAGAGGCTCAAGCCCGTGGGTTTTAAATTTCACAAAAACAGTAATAGAAAGAGTCTCCGACTGATGAAAGCTGGTCGGTAGCGCCAGGTAGGACGGGGTTGCAGGAGTCTGTAGGCTACGAAACGAAAGGACTAGGATGACGATCGTACTTATAAGCACGCACGCTTGCACGGAAGCGGCCATCGAAGATCGATGGTGCAACCAAGAAGATCAAGTACGACGCATCGGACGACCGAGACGAGACGACGTCACTCCCAACTGTATTGAAACAGAAAACGTCTAGAACAGCGACAGTAGAGGTGTTGGTGGAGTTGGCGTCCTCGTCAACACGAGTATGGCGAACATCGACTCTGAACAACAGACCCGAATCGGACGTCGCGGATGAGAAATGTGGTCCCACACCGGCTGACTATCTCGTCGCTTACGCTCCAACATCAAGCTACGAAGAAGAAGAAGTCGAAGCTTTCTATATGGACCGGAGAAGTTCACCGAGAAGATCATGCCTTTACAAGGTCATAATTGGCGACTTCAACGCCAAAGTTGGCCCAAGAAGAACGCCGGAGGAACTTCACCGGGACCCACGGCCTACAATGGAAACCAGGGAGAGGCTTCCGAGTTCACATGACGACAAGACCATCCAGGGAACTGCAATTCCAGAAGCCCTCCCACGCGGACGTGGAGTCACCCGGTGGAGGGTACCAAGAGATAGACCACATCATCGTCAATAAAAGGTTCGCCGACGGATGTCGCTGTTGTACCAAAGTTCATACGGGATCGGACCATCGCCTCCGAGGAAGATTTTCTTCACGCGGAGAGCAGAGAAAGCCGCCAAGTTCAGCAAGAGAAATCCCAGAACACCATCAACTGGGATCTCTTCGCTACGTTAGCCGGCTTGGAAGATTCCGCAATGGACAACATCACGAGGAATACGACCGGCTGTCAAACACCTCATGACCGCGAAGAGGCAGGTATTAAAACAACCAAGAGACGCCTGTCTCGAAACTCGAGCTGATACGCCAGCGTGGAGCACACGAGCCGCAGGGAACAAGAGCTTACGTCCGAGCTCGCAAGGCTTGCAGAGAGGCGATAAAGAAAGACCTTAAAGAGAAGAGCGAGTGCGGCGAAGCAGCAGAGGCGGGAAAAAGCATCGCATGCCGCCGAGACTTCGCCAGTGCAAGAAAGGATGACAGTGGAACCAGGAACAACCATTGCATGAGAAGGGATGGAAAATCATCACGACACGATCACAGGCCCGCCTCACCATCAGGAGATGGAATGTCATTCCAGCGGTTCTCCGTCGAAATACGACATGCTATCAGTCGGTGAAAGCACAGCCGGTCCCAAGAAAAAACAAACACCGAAGAACCTTCGCCAGTACTCAAACGCGAGGATCTTCACACGTTACCTGTGGAATGCAAGGTCCCAAAAGGGAAGACCAGCAAGACCGTGTTGCTGTATAAAGAATCCATGACATCGGCAACTATCGCCCAATCGCCGTCGTAAAAGCTCTTAAAGAGTGATCCTTAATAGGATTGAAAAGGTCTGGAGAAGGAAAGGAGCAAGAGGGTTTGAAAAGGATTCACAATCGACCATATTCACACGTTCGAGACATGAGGTATCGAGGTACAGATGCCCGTCCTATCAAAGGCCTCAGTGAGACGAGTGGAGCGAAACAAGGCGTTCCTAGTAAAAAGGTCAGTGCAGTCGACGGATGCCATTAAAGAATATCATCATGAGGGGAAGGGTGATATACCAATAAGCACCGAGAAGCATGGATGGACAAAGTTCCAGCTCTGCGCTCATCAACAACAACAGGGATACATGAAGGATCGGTCGACATTTAAAACGATGTGGATGTGATGTTCCGCAACGGACGACAGCTACTCTGGGTCAGCCGAGCGAGAGGGCGGAGAAAGAGCAAACTGAAAACGGCCGTGCTCCACGGCACCAAGGGCGGAGCTGACCCTGTGTCGAGTCCGTTCGAAGGTCGAGTTCACGAGCGGGCCCCTAAGGAAAAAGGCCGTGCGCTACAACCTCACCGGATTAAGCTCAGACCCGACCATGGTCAGTTACGAAGTCTTAATCGATGCGTGGGCGCCGCCCCTTAGTCGTTGCACCACCATTGTGTTATTCATAGAAGACGATGGCTGCTGCTCTTGAGAAATTAACGCCTTCAAATCGGCAAATCGGTTGAAGTTAAAGAAGGGTACCCGGCTATATATATATATATATATATATATATATATATATATATATATATATATATATATATATATATATATATATATATATATATATATATATATATATATATATATATATATATATATATATATATATGTATATATATATATATATATATGTATATATATATATATATATATATATATAACTTCTTTAACTTCAACCGATATATATATCTTCAAATACGTGGTTTCGCATCGGTTCTTGAGAAGGCAAACCTGATTTAGTTCTCGTTAGCTGCGATATTAGTAACTGAACCACCTACTTATTGGATCGATACTGGTCAAAATCCCAAGAGTCTCTGGACATGCAAAACCCACCCGCTCCCGCCCTTTTTTCACTTTTCTGGCAATAACATTTTCAATCCACTTGGTTCGAGACCTGCAGCAATGCGAAACTCATCCGTGATACTCGACCGCTGTGACCTTGGGTTATTTCATATCGTCAGTACACTCCATATTTCCATTACCTGTCACCAACTACGAGACCACATTCAGGGCAGATGACGTCCCCTGCTCTGTGATCTTCAACCAAATGAACGTTAGGATGAATAGGACACGAGACAGAAGTCATACCTAAACAAACTGGTTCTTGAACAAGTGGTTCATCACTGATATGCAAAAACAATGAGAAGAAAAATCAATAAAACAGGGCAAAACCCATGTACCGAAACATGAACAATAAACCAGTTTCACAGCAACATCTTATCAGAAAATGATGACTAGTCTCTCATGTATAAAATTAGTTTCACAACAATAATAAGGTTGCAGATTTGGGTGTTACGATGGGGCAAGTCCCACTCTGTGATCGATGAACTTAGCCACGAGGTTTTGATCAGGCTGGACAAATGGTTTCAGGCTAAACAAGGATGGACACATAAGTGCAACAGATAAGTTCGACACAGTGCAGTATAGCAAATGCTCGCCACGAGCCAACTCTTTTGCCAGTTCTAGTTGGTGATTGTCCATGAGGTTCTCGTTGACAACGACGATGAAAGGTTTCTTCATTTTGAGGCATTCAAGACAAGTTCCGGCTCCAGCATGTCCAATGACCAACTGAAAAATCGATATAATGAAGTCATATTGCTAATTATCATCGAGATTAAAAAGCATTCAAGGGGTTTCACTATAATCAACAAGTCGCGAACGGCATCGTTTGCGGTTCTTTGAAGTTGGATCTCCTCATCAATATGCGTTGGTCCAACTATCACAATGAAAACACGCAACTTTGAAGACCTAAGTCACGTTGCACCATATGAAGAAGGATTGTGTAGTCACAATCGTTGGTACCCTCAGTAAATGATGCAAAGAAATCCTTACACACGTCCTAGTATGCATGAGCTGTGGTATTGTTTTGAGAGCTCTCGAAGTAACGAATGTCAGAATCCATTCATTGTGGCATCAAAACTAAATGTGTGAAGATGCGTACTTACTTGTGACCTTCTCGGGTTTGGCGAAAGCCATGCTAAGTTAGACGCCTTAGTTTTGAGCATTTTTCAGGCATATGTAATTTTCTAGTGCTACGTTTTGATAATAGATCTGTATCACATTGCCTCAATACATTATTACACTGCTCCATTTTGAAAACATAACTCATACTGTCCAACGTATTTCAGACACACAGACAGGTTTGGTTGTCTTGCGGATTGATCTTTTCTTATACGAAGTTGTATGTTTCCATGGTAGAGTATAGTAACCACCTTCTACCTACTGATAGAGTGATCCAACTTCGAAGATTTTTACAAATGCTGCTTTTATACAATTGAGATATCAATTGTGACAATGAAATATTGGCTGAAAGTTAGATGGCTCAGTATCATACTAAAGGCAACACACTTCACCAAATAAAAGACTAACTAGTGCGTTTTCAATGTCATCTTGAATGTTGGGTTTGAATCGATAATATTCAACAGGTATTCCACCAGCCTATAATACAGTTACTTCAGTAGGTTAGAATCTGAAACAAACCATATGTTCAGTAGCTACGAATAGGCGAAGGGCTGTCTTCTTGCAAGTGCTACGAAAACCAGAGCCAATTATCCAGGAAAAAATTAGAAGACATGTAAATGATCGGTACAAATAGAAGTGTTACTCGAGCCTGCACGAGCAAATCGGCGAACAAGGAAGGTGAGGGCGATGTGTCCACACCTATTGACCTCTTCAGAACAAATGTCCAGGATAATCCCTCCTCACCTCACAATTATTATTTGCTTCGTGGACATATGAATTTGACATACCATATGTTCAGTAGGTATGAATAGGCGAAGAGCGGTCATCTTGCAAGTGCTACGCATCTGCAGATTCGATAGCACAATTCGAATAAGTATAGTTGACATCAGAAAAAGAAATATATCAAAAGAGACTAGAAGAACACATTTGTTGACAACAAAACTAAATAACCGCAAACCCAATACAACTTTTCAGATCAGAAAATGTGCAATAACAAACGAATTCAAACAGATGTTCGAAAATTCTACGAATTTTTGTATGAGAGCAATGGACAACGTTTCTGGATTTTTCATTATGAATGAAATCGCTCGCTGAACGACGCCGCTTTTATTTCACTGCAACGTGCTTTGCTCAATTTCTAGGTTTTTTTTTTTTTTTAAATCGTTCCACGATTGCACTGATGATATAGCCGATGGAAATGTAGTTTGCTTTGGGCGAGTGAATGAATTGTTTTTAATCGCTTAATTAGGATTATCACGGAATCTTTGGATGAAACGGTAGCTTCCCAGCACGCAAATAGACATATCTAGCCAGCTTCAGCTATTAAGGGGCTACTGGATAGTTGGGGAAAAGGATGAAATGTGAATTTGTGTCAAAGTTGTGGGCGCGTGCACCAATTATTCACGAAATGTCATAGCGTAAATAATTTTACTGGATACAATACAACAAATACTGGTTAATATAGAGAAAAGAGCACTATTCGCAATTCGTATTTAAGGACGAACTTGAGTATACTTATCATTCCACTGACGTTAACAAAGAACAATGAAAAAAACTTGATTTCGTCAGATATTTTAGTTACTTTAATCTAGCTACAAATTAAATACATCAAATGTAAATTACTGCTATCAAATCTATTTTTAATAGAACAAAGAACGGAAAGTATAACAGAAATTGTTATGTTAGTTAGTCATGTTTGTCGATAAGATATGTGAAGCAGAAGCCATTATTGTTAACACTTTTTACTACGGCTAACGCTTCGGCTTCCAGTCTTCCTTCGCAGGAACCTGGACAATCAGAACATTCGCAAAGTATTCTCTCGAACGCCTCGTCTAGAAAAAGTTAGCATCCCACAAGAGATCATCCAAAACAAGGGACCTAGAATGCTTACCTCAATAGCTGAGTCGACATCATATTAGCGGAAGACCTTGTTGTACAGTTACTCCGCTAATAGTAATTAGGATTTGTTACAGTTACATATCGTCGCCTACGCCAGACCTTCGGAATCCAGAATACTTGTAACATACACATTTAAATGTCTCATCCAAAACAGGTTGCGATCACATAACGAATCACACCCCAAACCAAGAACCAAGATGCAATCCTCATCTCGTAGATCAAAACCCGCAAAGATCTCTATAGAAAGATAGCCCGTTCGTAGCGGCTATGCAGTCTTCCTTTCTATTCATTCTGGGCCTTCAGCGCTTATCCAGAGCGCTTATAAAGTTTCGTGAGTCACATCTGGTTTGGACGATAAGATGGTTGCGGTTTTGCCGAAAGGAGCATTTTGATCACATTGCCTGCGATAACGTTCGGGAGGTGTCGCTGCGTTCGTGTGTTTCATTCCATTTAGATGTTATTTTATCTGAACACAAAGAAGTCCTACTGTTTCGTATCAGCGAAGTAACTCTACTACGCGGAGGTCCGCTAAGCCCTTTCAGTTTTCACCTTCGCGCTGATATCTTATGGAATGGTAGCTTGTTCTTTACGAGGCATTTGAGATGATGCTTTGCAAATGTTCTGAATTGCCTGTATTGCGGACTGTCATTATGAGAAGGAAGTCAAGGAACATCGTGGAACCCCTACAAACCGACCTCGCCGTCTCCGTGATCTGCGACTATTCCTTGGAAAACATTTCGCTTGATTTCATCATTCCACTCGCCTGCCCCCAATTGGACGGTGATTTTTCTTACTCCTATGGATCTCAACGCTGAAGTGCACGTCTCAGCAAACACCTGACATGACAAGATGGAATGTTTCCAAATGTGAACATGACAAGATCTTTTTAATCGCACCTCGTTTACGAGTTCATCAAAGCGTGTAGTACCAACAGTAACGAAGCACGTCATCTGTATAAAACGCTTAACTTTCACTAAAAAAAAAAGATTTCCAATGCACGTAACGTTCAGCGGTGAGAGTGCACCATACGCTAAGCCTTAATATGCAAACAGAAATTTATTGGTATACCAATAAGACACTGTCGGTACGAAATTTACGTGAATGAGATCGAGCAATTTTGGTAATTTAAGTCACAACATCTCGCAAGACAACAATTCCTAAAAATTATAAATTCTGGCATTCATTTGCGAAAGTCTTTTACTTAGTCTATAGCCCAACGGAGCTTGTCTGGATCTTTTACTGAGTCTTCCAGTCTTTGACGCTGAAATAACACATCTCAGTAAATTGTAAAATCTGGTATATGGGAGTAAAACGTACCAAAGAGTGAACAACTCCTTTCTGTGACCGTAATTCAGATAGTATGTCAAAGAGTTGAAACTTCATGTAATGGTTGAATTCACCTTTCTAAACCAAAACTATTACAAAAAAAAGCTAGTCAAAAGTAAAACATGATACTTACATTATCGTAGTGATTCTTACAAGTAATTTGCAGTTGAGCAACAACACGTTCAACTACGCGGGCCTTCATTTCTATTTGCTCCACTGTTTCGCCAATGCGACGGCTTTCCACACAACAGCTTTTTTCCTGTTCAGATCTCTCACCACCATTATTTCTGTAAATGAATATTTAAACAGAGCTGCGGTGCATGGTTATCACGAACAATCTATTTGACGTAAACAAGTCCAGTACCAGTTCGAAAATTATTCTTAAAGTCGAGTCAACACGACCGGAAGCCCGGTACAGTTGCGTTAAACGGCGCAATAGGGCGGTTGCGATCGAAGGAGCAGCCGCCTACTTAACTGCATCGAGCTTCAGCTTTTCTGTGTAGCGATAAATTATTTCAAAACAAAGTTTTCTTAGGTAGTTTTTGGTGGGCTTTCCAAATTATTTGGCCGTTTCTCTCTAGTATTTAAAGGCATCACCCCACGAATCTGAGGTGGTGCAGATTTCAGGTGGAGTATTCGTATACGGGATGGGAGACTACGGAGAGGGAGGTGATTCCGTCCATTTCTTCCTAATTGCCGTAAAAAACGGTCCGGAAGATACGGCTCCGCACAAGACTGGCGCGCTCCAATCGAACCTCTTGTACAAAATAGTGCGCCAAAACGAATGAAGCTGTATCTTCCGAGCCGTTTTTTACGGCAATTAGGAAGAAATGAACGGAATCACCCCCCTCTCCGTAGTCTCCCATCCCGTATACGAATACTCCACCTGAAATCTGCACCACCTCAGATTCGTGGGGTGATGCCTTTAAGCAAAACATAAAAAAGATCAAACGCAATGAGTGGGAAGCGTAATGATTTTTGTGTGCACTATAGTTGGGTTAAAACGACATGAAGCACGGTGTACTTGCACGTACGGCCCCCAGGAGCAACGCGGTCTGCTCGGCAATTTGCCAAGTGTTGCCAAGTGACGTCATGTGGATCGACACGGGCCGAAAATTTTTGGTTGTTTTCACTGTTTTTGCTTTTCTTTCTGGTTTTTCGTCTTTTAAGTTCCTCTTTCGTATTTTTGGTATGTCTGCTGCATTTGCTTTTGTTACTTAGGTCTATGTTGCATCTGTATTGTTATTAAGTTATTGAATTGTTTTTGTTCATGTTTTGGTCCTGAAATTTCGTTCGAATTGTATTTATTTCTATGTTAATGTTCTTTTTTGTTTCTTCTTCTATCCCCCTTAACAACAAAAAAGAACATTATCATGAAACTAAGTACACGAACAAAAACTATACAATAACTTAAGAACAATACGGATACAATATAGGTCTATATATAACAAAAACAAATACAGCAAATACAACAAAAATACAAAAAAAAAGAAACTTAAAAGACGTAAAAGCCAGAAGGAAAGAGCAAGAAATGAAAACAATCAAAAAATTGCCACCAATATTGATCCGAATGACGTCACTTTGGCAAATTACCATGCAGACCGCTCGCAGGACGCTGTGAACCTACCTTTTTGGTAGCATACAAAAAGGTAAATTATCTCTTTCAAAAAAAAAAAAACTTTTAAGCCGTAACATCAAAACTGGTGTCAGAAGAAAGTTATAATCCTAGGTTATCTGAGAAGCTAAGTTTGTTGGTGTACCAATAAACACCCCCAGATGATAGTAAAATATTGCACTACAGAGTTTTATGGGGTGAATTTATCCTTTTCCTGTTATAGTATAATAGCAATAGCAACATTAACTATAACATAAGTTGTAGTAAACTGTTATAGTATCAACTTGGTGAGAGGCACACAATTCATAAAAACCAATAAATAAATGTACGACTACTGCAAACAGGAATTCACAACGTACTTACGTCGGATATAAATCGGGAGCATTTTCTTGAGCATCGAGTCTGTTCTTTTTCACCTCCTCCTCAATATTTTCGTGCCTAAAAAGAGCCTACTGAGTTGAAAAATCAAAACGAAAAGGAAAAAACGTATAAATTGTTCGGAGACGTCTTTTTTATCCACAGCCGAAGCCGATTGTGTTCAGCGCGTGAGCGCAATGGGTCTTTAATAGGCTCAAAGCAAGGGGAATGGAGAGTGTATGTTAATAAGAGAAAGATCTTGTAAAGAATTAGATGCATCTCTGATGCACAGTTGTGGTGTGGTCTCCACATGTACACATCAGCAGCAAACTTAAGAACTATCTCTGGAGAAACCAAGAGGTAGAAAAGAAGTATGCCTCATTTTTTGAGAGGACTTTCGAGTTGCAGTGAGAGAAGTTGCAAGAAATCTGTAGCCACCACTTTTGCAGCGCACTCTGTATGTGTGCGGGGGAAGATGTTAAGGAATGGTACGAAGTTCTCTCAAGATTTACACAGTCTACGGCTCGATAGGCCAACTAAGCTATTCATCCTCTCGCAGTCAATAAATTGACACGAAGTTAATTTGGAAAGATAAGGGCATCAATTTTACACATTGGATAATTCCGCAATTCACTGTATAGGGAGGTCTATGCTCTCTTAAACTTCCACCAATCTGAATTAAATAAGAACTAGTTGGAGCGTGCCACAAAGAATTTGACGACATGGAGGTGAAGGTTGATAGTCAGCAGCTACACCACCTGAGTTTAGTGATGATAAGAGCATCGAGGTTGCAGTGAAGAAGACCAGGAACTTAAGGCTCCCGACTCACCTTTTTAAAACCACCGTACTTCTTTCTAAGCTATGCTTCAGAAACCTGACCACCGCAAGCAGAAGGAAAATGCGATTGCGCGTCATAGAACGTAATGCTAGGAGTATCCCGCTTCGCTGAATTAAGTGACGTGGTTCGAAGTTCTGCCCTACGTCAACGATCGAAGATTAGAGACGGTGATGCATATTACAAAAGAAAGCAAAATGGACACGTGATACATCTCAACGAAAACCGTTGACCGGAGTGACTGTGTTTCACGCGATGTTAAACGCACTACAGGAACGTCTCTATAGTCAGACTCTATAGTCAGAGTTCTTCATAAAGAACTTTGAAGAAAAATTTAATGCTCTCCGTACACCCCGAAGAAACAAATCTCTGGGCATTTATCGCACGCGATCGGGACAAATAGAGAAGTTACTACCGTTCGGTCGATCAATTCGAAGAACAAGGTGAGTCAAGATGATCAAGCTGATCATGTAAACATTCATTCTTCCATTTGGGCAGCTGAATATAAATGACGTGTTTAACGCATCACAAAGACTGTAGAAGAGAAGAGGGGTAATACTAAGCAGAAATGACAGTGTTGGTATTAAAACATGTCAGTACAAAGTGCATAAAATTTTACGAACAAACAAAGTTAACAAACCTTCTTTTCAATCGTTGATCCCCACAGAAATCTAGTTCTAAAAAAGAAGCTCTGTATCATCAAATTGGAGTCAAGCACATAAGACAAAGGAACTTGCTTGCTTCTCCGTTGAGACATATGATAGGGACAAGACCTTCTTCTCGAGAAAGCTGTAACCAAAAGACTTCACGGTTGAACGAGGATGACAGCACTATTAATTCTCCTCTACACAATACTTTCTCATTGGATTTGATAGAATTTTCATCGACTTGCTAGAGATAGCTTTACTCAATCATAGTTTTGAGAGCGATCCGTCTGTCCCACAACAACTCTTTTGGCAAAAGAACACGATGGAGGATATCTTTGGATGCGGCAGAACAAGTTGTGTCCTGATGTACAGTTTTTGTTGTGGTTTTCGAACCATTATCTAGACAGGTCGAAAAGATCTCAAGTTCAGTGCGATTTCATCAAACGGAATGCAGCGACAATTAGTGCTAGCGATGTCGATGCAACGGATCCGCCGCTCCTGTTGCGCTACGTCTTGCTAGTGCTCTACCCACAAAAACTTCCGCCCATTTCGCCAGCAACTCTCGCGATCTGCTGTTCGAATCGAACAAGGAAAAAAAGCTGCATAGTGACAGATGTTGATCGGAATTTTGAACAAAATAAAGTTATTTAGCAAATATGGATAAGTGAAATGTCGTTTAGAAATGTGAATGACAGTGTTTATTTCCTTATCAATTGTTTGATGGGACCCTCTACTCACTCATGGAATTACAAGACAACATTAAAAAAAAACTTCGGTTGATCGTTGTTATACCAGACCCCCTTACATTTTTTGCTTTGCTGAGCACTTCTTTCTGCACAACCAGCTAAGTAAAGTTGATATTCAGCGCCTTACACGGCGAGAGGAAAGTAAATCTGCCTTTTTAGTTATATAAGCGAAAATCCGGCGAGAAAATTTCAGTTATCTTTAACGCCTTTAGGGGCGGGTGTGGTGTAGCGGTTAGAGGTTCCGCTTCCTGCACGTTCGATGTGAGGTTCGATACCGTTCTAGTGCTCACCAAGCCTTTCATCCCTGCGGGGTCGATAAATTGGTACCAGACTTGTCTGGGAGGATAAAAACACTGACGTGACACATCGGCTAGCCACCGCTAGTCATTGTATAGGCCAGCTACACGTAAACCTCAAATGATTCTGAATTGAAGTGAACGTGGGAGCGCATCCCAAGCGGGTTGATTAACGCCAGACACTTTATCCTTTAGCCCCTTTTGTAGCTAGTTGCAATTCATTTTGTTCTAAAATTTCAACACATACCGATATGTGTGAAATTCCTCAAATGAGGTCAGTGTAAGGCATTACGACAGCACATCACACTTTGTTATGGCTATAATGAGATATCTTTGACCTGAAAAGAAGAATCTATTTCTTTCCTTAATCTCTATTAACTGATAATATGTGCTCAATTTGCCTTGTTCGCATACGACATACTGTTGCGTTAATTCCTTTCCTTTCACTATTCTGCTTTCGTTCCTTCACAAGTTTCACTTTCTTCACGAACCGATGTCGCGCGCGGGTCGGTTAGAAGTCAAGAGGAAGACGGGGCTAGATAGTTCAAAGCAGTCATGAAGACTGGTGGACTTCAGACGTAATTACGCGGAGGTACACGACGCTCAAAAAGGTCAGTGGCGGTCATCCCGACCTTTGTGGGTACCTCTTGTCCCGCACTCCTACTCTCCACCGCTTACGCAACTGCAAAAACATTTAGGTCATTTTGAACCGAGTAAAGCCGCATAGGTTTTATAAATGAGTTGTGTTTCATCCTTCCGATCGATGGCATGACAAAACCCGACAAAATCTACTGGTTTAAAAAGAAGCAACTAGTTCAAAAAGAGCAAAAGTGCAACTCACCGAAAAATGTCGTAAGCAGATGAATTTAGTTTCGTTCGACTCATCATCTATCGCTAGAGCGTCGATCCAACGATGATAAAGGTCGTCATCTTAAACAAAGCGTCTATTGCACCGTTTACGTCCTATATAATTTGTAGTATTCATTAGCAGAGTAACAAAAGATTACATATTACTTTGTTGAGTCAATCAAGAAATTTAATATTCTAATTATTCCCCTGGTGTGCAATACTGTTACAGAGCAGGTTCAGTGCTTTAGCTAGCTGCTAACAGATTCCTCGAGGGCTACTGTTCCTCGGTATGTCGATGTTTCAACAACACTTTTTGGATATACTGTTGAACTTCAATCTTATTGCTAAAACAATAAGCTCCATCACGGATTCCATAGGAATTGCCGAAAAGGGATGCTAACTTTAACGGACTTTCTATTTTTACGGGTATTCGAATGCATGTGAAGAGAATCCCGACGGATCTTCGAGCATGCATCGATCATGCCTCGGCAAAGCAATTAGCGATGAGGAGTATCCTAGAGAGATTCACCTTTGCTGTTACCGAAATAGCTGACTCCGCTTACCTACCTATATTCATACGCTGGATCATCGGCTATGATATGATTCATGAGCTATTAAATTGTTCCGGAGAATCAGACAGATCCACTGGAATTTTGTGATGTGAGGTGAACTTGCAATCGTACCAGAAAAAAGAGAAATCCTCACGTGAAATATGAGATGAGGATGTATAGTAGATTCCAATTAGGTATACGAAAATTTTCGTCAAAACATTTCCGAACGTTTCAGCTTTCAAAAATAACGGAACGATGATTATAGGATTCCAAGCTTTTTTTGTAACCTATTTCCGAAAAGAGGAAGCTTCTGTTCCTATGACCTCTTGGAATAAACTTACAGAAAAAAAAGAGTTCAACCTTGATAAGATTTCTAGACATCGTGAAGGTAATATCAAGATAAAACTCGCTCTCGTTCTCCTCTTCTTTACATATTTCCTAGTTATTCATAACTGTGCAGTTGTTTGCGTCTCTATGGTCAGAAGAGCATCTGAGGCGGTCGTCTGCGTCTCCATGAACGACTAGAGCGCGACCTCGTCGGCGTAACATGTTGTTACTTTGGCTAGTCGCTTCAACATAGTTACTTTACTGTTTTTTTTTTCGATCTTGAAGCTGTATTGGTCTGGAGAGTTACGTGTGTGTCGCGCGCGGCAGGGAATCTCACACGAAAAGGCTCGAAGGCTCACTCGCAGTCGGAACAGTTTGTCACTTTGTCTTCCCCTGTGCTCACCGGATCTAGGAGCCAAAATCCGACTGTGAACTACTGGATGGACATCACGTGCAACCTGAGGGCAAAACTTGAGGCACTCACTACGGGCCGATCGGGTGAATTCTCGAGATTTTTCTCCGGAATACTGTTCCTTTCAAATCTCTATGTGAGTAAATTTAGTAACCGTGAATACTGGGGGTGCTGGTGGCTTTGGTGCATTCGCAGCAGAAAAATATGTACGACAGACCTGGTTTTGGGAAAGGGACACATACGGTGTCAATAACCGCATTTGAACAGGTGGCGATCGCACAAGTTGTTAGACAGACTGGTCCTAGCTGAGAAAGTTTAGGATTAACACCTTCGACAGACAATTTGCGGAAGACGCTTGGATCCTAGAAGAACAGTGTTAACAAAAATTGAGAATTCAGAACTAATTCAGAACAGAACACACACGAAGGAAACAAAAATTACATGCCTGCATAACTCCTCTTGTGTAACGTTTCCCTTCTGAAAAATGCATCTCGCAAACATGTCCAGCTTCAGGAAGGTGGAACTCAAAAGTGCTAGGTAATCCAATACCATTCTGAATAGCCTTATGCCATCTTCCATAGTCGGCGCTGAAAAGGTAGTAAACTGTAGAAATCACGAAAGAAAAGAGTATCAAACTATGAGTTCGGGTGCGTAAGAAGTAGCGGAGTAGATGAAATACTATTACTTCAAGGTGCAGATCTTCAGTGCACTGCAAATTTTGCTGGAAATAATCAATGGTGAACTACCAAACCTACCTACAATGTCGTTGCGTAATCCACCATCTTATAGCTGTCAGAAATGCAAATTAAACTGCAATTCGGACCGAGTCTTTCTTAAAATAACAATCAAGGATATTTACCTGTTTGATGGGATGGAGAACATCTTTACATATCTTCCAGAGAACAAGGAGACATCAGACGATTTATAACGACAGCATAAAACAGGAACTTTCACAGGTGTACCCCATGAGAATAGTAGCGAAAAGCTCACCTGGTACATCACAAGGGAGAGGATTGGCATATGGTGATATTAAAATCCCATTCGGCTCTAGAAAGGTATAGACATAAACTCCTAAATCCTCATTTCCAGAATAGAGATGGAAGGGTACCAAGTTTATCTATGTCTATGTCTTCGTATCCTGTTTCAGAAAGGAAGACATATCGACGCCGGAGTCGAGGCAACAGTTCCTTAATAGTTATGTATATAGTTACCGATATATTTATGTTCTGAAAGAATCAGACCTCTCACAACTGTCACCTAGTATAAATTTGTTACCCTTTGACAAAAATGAACGCAAATCGGGTACACCTTCGAATCCAACCTCATAAAAAATCATCGATCTTTCAGGAAGATTTATATCGGGTACGACAGAAACAGAAGTATCCGTGATTTTCGTGCTGAAGTGGCGGCTACATATTCGAAAAGGAAAATCTAGCAGTTTTTTGCGTGAAATAGACGAAATTGGCATCACATGTGATCGTTCAGCATTCTCTGAAAGAGAAAAAGCTGTTCAAAATGATATAATATGATGATAAGAAGGCAATTAAGAAGAATATATTTGCATATACCCCCTTCATCTCTCAAACTATTGATGAGCTTGATTAGAAGAGTGTTCTGACGGCTGACGTCTACCTTAAAAAAACCTGCTTTAAGAAAAAATATAGCTTTGTACTTCTGCACAACATTTGGCTCCTCGGTCTGAAGCACCTAAGAAACTATGATGCACGCTACACTAACGAAATCAAGTGAAACTTACCACACAAATACAAATCCACTGGGCTGCAATCTCGATGGCGGACGGCAGAGTACACCTAAATCCAATGCTTTCGGGGTTTGGTCCCCTGTAAGAACAAGCGTCCACAGAGCATTTCAGTTTTCTACGAGTGCATTTTACCTGAACTAACGCTTAAAAAACTGAGATGAAATATAGGTAAACATACACTGATTTCAGATAACCAGAGGAGATGAGAGTTAATTAATACGCAAAACGAATTAAAACAAAGTTCTTGGAACTTTTTCAAACATGTCAAAGCAAAGATGCAGGTGTCCTCTGTACATTCCGCATATCTAAGAAGACAGGGCCCATCGCAACTGTCCACAGCGGCAAACGTACGTTTTTGCGTTTTGTTCTGCGAAATATACCGCAATGGTTTTAAGCTTTCTTCCTCTTCAAAAAGATACAAAATGATTTTCGACCATAGTCTCCACTACTTCATATCCTCTCGCTCATGGATATCCAAAGAATATTTGCTCATTTTAAAACAGAAACAGGAGTACGCGAAATTACTTTTTCGACTTTTCTTTTACTTATATTTCTTCACAAACGAACGCAGCGCCTGCATCCCTTTGTAAGTAATTTCGTCCTAGACGTCGTTCGATGCTCATATTTTCTTAATGCGATCAAGTGAATCAGAGGAGCTAGAGAGACGGTTTGGAGTCGCCTTCAACACAAAGGCTCCACTTGTCTTTTATGTTTTCTTGTTATGCCAACGAGGTTTAGGTGAAACTTTTTATTGGCCTGACGTTTCGACAAACTCGTCTTTTTCAAAGGCCTGAAATGGCTCCACTTGTCTACTACGGGAGGAAGCAACGTTCTCCACTACAGAAGAACTGTTCTTAGGAACAACAGGGAGTTGGTGTCCCTGCCAACACGAGTATGGCAATGAACATCGATACTTTTGAACAACTAACGACCCGAATGAAACTTTTGCGGATGAGAAGATCGTCGAATCGATTCATGAAGTAAAGATACCATTCTAAAATTCTAAGTGGCTTTCGGGGAATACGCAAACCCGATTGAGATTTGCAAGTCGCTCTGGGGGTGTACCAGCACACAGGTATGTTTAGAATGCGGTGAATAAGCACTTGTTTACGTATAACATAGCGATAACTCCCAATGTTATCAATCGGAGACCTCGAAGACAACCGTGCGTCTGGACTTTTGTCAGTTTTAGATTCGGCAAACTTTGAGAACTGCAAGCAAACAACATGCCACTTAACAATTACTCACTCACGCTCTTAACAAGTTTACTACAGAAACTGGAGAGACTTGGCTATTTGAATGGGCATACATGGGTAAAAGACATGGATTGACTAGGACGAACAAGAGCAAAAAGATCGATTTATCATTAATTATTAATTATTAACAACGCTATTAACGTTGTTGTTTTATTCCTAACGAGATGTCAGACCATCGCATGTTCAGACCGTGTCATTAGTGGAAGCAACTTTTTTTTTCACAGATATCCCGAACACTCCTATCAAGACATAACTACTGCATTAGAAGCCCCGACTTGGGTCGATATGGAAGAATATAATACAAAGATCCTCCTGCTTTCCGTCTGATGGACCCTACTCTTTGATTCTGACTATAACTCGCTCTGATTGAAACGTTACTCCTTGAAAATCAGAGAAAACGTGGGAACGTCCCTAACGAACATCTTAGGGTTATAAAAAACCTCCCTACTCACAGATGATGACCTAGATCTCTAATATAATATAATAAATATTTCTAACAGTTACGGTGAACAATAGTCAATTAAACTTTGGTGACTAGATAGATATGCAAGATTGGAATAAATTTGTTAATAGTGCCTGAACTTTGAGTTCAATCTAATGTTACTGGAATTTAACCAAACTTGCAATTAGATGTGAAGGTTATACTTAATTAAGGTTAATAGAAATCATTAGATCTCAACTTCCTACGGTGGTCATTAGGATAAGAATAAAAGTCGGCTTCGAGTGAAAAAAAAACAAAGTAAGACGAGAAATAGATACGATAGAATAAAACACCGAAAAAGAAAAGTAAATGCACCTGGACTGCATCTACAATACAACCGAGTTTCCTTACGCGTAGCATCAACCTCTGCAACGGCAACAGAAGATCACCACGACTGACCGCTTTGTCAGTTGCCAAAAGTGAAAGAGCAGTATCCATGTCCTTTAAAGAGTAATATATCACAGTTAGCTGAGTCCACTAACAGACCAACATAGCCATCTTCTTCTTCATTCGTATTGCTATTTGTGCGCTTGATTGAACCATCTTCTGGTGTTTCTATAACAAGTAATTCATAAGTTAGTGAGGGACTATGAAGTTGGAAATACCTGCATCAGAGATGTCAGCATCAGTAACAACGCTCAGTTCCGCCCTAAACATTGTTAGAAAAAAGGACTACCCAGAAGCGGAATAAAGGGAAAGACATACTGTTTCGAATAGTGGTCAGCCTCTGAGCATGTCTGTTGATCTTGTTGGTTCAAATTTTTGCACGACATTTCGGTTTCCTGAGGAGATATCACCAGCTTTTAGGAATATTGATGAAAACTAAACTGCCTAATAGATCAACGGAAGCGATTACCTTCTGAGTGGAAGGTAATGGAAGAAATTGGATCACATTCAGAGAGCCTGGAATGTCTTCCTCTCAAGGAGCACATCAAGTAAAGAAAAGTCTCCTCTTGTCTATTATATATCAGAAAGAAATATACCTGACTCATTAGAGGAGACTGAGGCTTCGTATTCTACCAGATCGACATCTTCATCCATCGCGCATAAATAATCGTCGCTGTTAAAGTGTGATTAAAGCAAACACTTCGATACTGATACCGTATGTATGATATATGTATATGATAGTAAAGAGAAAACGTTTTTTGAAGATTAGGTGATAATGATTTGGTTAAAATTTATTATTAATTCCAAAGCACTATGATTAGCAAGTGAGTTAAATCCGCAGATTTGATCATTGGAATGAATATTGGAACTTCACCATATGGATAAAAAGAAGAATACGTGAAATAAGGATAGTTACAGTAAGGTTACAAAGTACAGTTACAATAAGTAGATTATCAAAGTTCTTGTTTTCCTCTCGCAATAAATGCGTCAGATTCTTGAAGATAATCCCTGTAAACGTGGTACGGATCAATATCGTCAAACTTGTGGAATGATATCGGAGGAACCCTTCTGAAAAACTAGGCTTCGCCAAAAAAAACGAAATAAACTAAACAAATAAAAAATACCGGAGATAAGGCTTTGGATAATCAATATGTCTAGCTTGATGAAAAGCTGCACTGTGAAGTATGACCACACCGGATCTGCGAGCACATACACCTAATTGAATGGAGTAATTAGAGCACTACTTATCTAAAGACCCATCGAAGAACCCCAACCAATAATCATATCATCAGGAGAGTCATCGGTTGGGCACTCACAGCCGGAAACGATAGCCCTTGTTGCTAACGGAGAAAAAACCATGCTGCAAAGCACAACTAGAAATGTATTGATGTTTTCTTGTTATATCAACGAGATTTTGGTAAAACTTTATTATTGTCCCGAAGTTTCGACAAGTTCGTCTTAATCAAAGACCTGAAAATAGTTCGAGATCTTTGATGCTATGCATATCTCTTCGTCTCTCCTTGCCAAACCTCATCATTATTCTAAGTACACTACACAAGAACTCCAAAGGGAAAACAAACTGACCCGTCTCACCGACTAACGCGGCTGACGAACCACCGCGTTTTTTCATGTTGTTACCCAAGGTGAATGAGATCTGTACACTGTGCAGTATCCCTAAGTACTGGTGTCTGGATAGTGAACTGCATGTGGGACAATCTTATAGTTCACAGAGTGTTGTAAATGGCATAAAATCATTGTTAAGCACTCGTTTCTGTTATTAATGGACGGATTCCCGCCACAAATCCAGAATGGTTCCAATGCCTTCCAACCAGATATTTCTTTGTTGTGGGCTAATGTCGCACATTTCATTTCAAACTCATTTCCATCATGTTTTTCATTCTCGTGGCGCCTTAATGTCTTCGTGTTACCAGCCCAGTGCTCTTTGCTCTTGCAAAAGAACCCGGTTTGTCTCAGCAGTTGGGGAATCAGAGACGAAGGAGATGTATGTGGGAATTCTACCTTCACGTAAGGTCCTCACAGTTTCATTTCCAGTTCAAAATAGGATGCTGGCGTTCCATCTCGAGTAATCGTTTGAACTAGCTACTAACTAGCTATGGCTAGTTTTCATGATTCCTTACGTCCTCTATCTCCTGTGCACATTGGTATAGCTGTTTTGACCATATTGCGGACGATTGCCTTTTTTTCGACAACAGAATGAGCTGACGTTGAGGTGTTTATCAGTATGTTTTTCGCTTTCCTTTCGATACCATTTCACACTTCCAATGCCAATGTGCTTTTTCATTTGAGCATTTAAATAAGGCGCCCATTAACCGTTTTGTTGTTCTAGAGTAAGTTTTATGCTCGTTGCTCATTCAAGATTCTAAAGCACTCATCCATTTCGGATCGCGTTGATGTTACAAAAAAGCAATCGTCGATATTTCGACAGTACATCTATGGAAGACGATCTATTATTGGTTGTTCTATACTGCCCATAAAGCAAATGACAAGAACTGAAACAAGCCTTTGGCTCACAGCAGGTTCTCTGACTTGAGAGTAGTAATTCCCTGACCGTTTGAAAATGTTGCATTTAAGGCATTCTTTTATCAGGGTCATTATGCGCTGGCTGCTTATACCAAAACTTTCTATACTATGCCCGTGTCTGCCTAGCATTTCAGATAACGCCTGTAATGCCTGTTCGTTTTGAACGCTTGTGTAAAAAGACGTCACGTCAAATGACTCCAAGGCACAACTTTGTTCGAAGTCGGTATTTCTGATACGTTCAAAGAATTGTGAAGAACTTGATAGATGAGAGAACATTTTCCGGCCTTTGATAAAAATGAAGTTGTCGAAACGCCAGGCCAGTAATAAAGTTTCACTAAAACATAATTGGCATAAGAAAACTACTAAAGCTTCTAATCTTAAGGATTCAAGAAGAGAAGTTGGACAGCTAGAAATCTCAAAAAGAACAAGAATAAAAAACTATCAAACAAATAAGCTAAAAAAATGAAAAAAAATACCCAGATCCACCAGTCGGATAGTCATAACCATTGCGACCCGTGTAGGTAAAACCGTAGCCGTACCTTTCACCTAAGATTACCTTAAAGAGAGAAAAATTCTGCACGTATACAAGGCGAACGCAATCAAATTAACAACATTTTCATTGTTACTGTAACATGCTAGTAGGTGTAAAAGTCTCGGAATGCTAAGCAACGTGTCATCATCGGCTAGGAGAAGCCAAGAAGCATTCGGTGCCGTTAGGTTCTTATCCAATGTGTCAACGAAGTACTTCAGAATTGCAAATGTTTTCCCACAGTGTCCTGAACTACGGCTTAGGAAAATTGTTCAGAAAAGGTACATATCTAAAATAACCTCTTTCCGTGTTAGGTATCCCAGAATTGATCGTGGGAATATCCTCATCTGCCACATCACTGAAGAATTTAATGGAAGGTAAGGACGCACCCCAGGTGTTTTTAATGATAGGCACTGCAAACGGTCATGAAGCGTGTATAAAAGCAGCAAAAAGCACCAACTTACAGCGAACGTCATGGTTCCCACTAAAAGTTTTGACAGCAAAAGTTATATCTTCCAAAAAAGGCGAAGAAGCAGGAACGCAGGATACTTGCTGAAAAGGTACACTCCGAAAGTGACAGCGCTCGCCACAAATGATAAGCAAAAAAAAAAAACGTAATGAGCGAATCACCCAATCTCGAAATCAAGGAATTTATTAATGTACTTGAGAAGTATTTTTCCCAACTCTTTTGAACTTCTTCCACCTCCTTGACTAAAGTTTTTCAGCTTTAGATGGGACCTCTTCGCGTGCATGAAACCTGGCACAGCTTTTGGATGTGATAACTAATAAAGGATAAAAGATAAGTGCTTGGCGTCAATCACTTCAATTCAGAATCGTTTGAGGTTTACGAGCGTGTAAATTACCGATACAATGACTTACGGTGGCTAGCCGATGTGTCAAGCCAGTGTTTTTATCCTCCCAGACAAGTCTAGTACCAATTTATAGACCCCGGAGGGATGAAAGGCTTGGTGAGCACTAGGGCGGATTCGAACTTCCGATCAATCGTGCAGGAAGCGGAACCTCTAACCACTATACCCGGCCCAGATTACTAACACTTCATTCAACATACATCGGCTGACTTTTTTCGTTTGAAAGTTATTTTCTTCATGTAATTTCAGTGTCACATATGACGTTCTATAGTCAGAAATTAAGGATCCCAGACCAGTGGAAGACAAAGTTAACTGTTTCCATCAATAAGAAAGTAGACAAAAGGACCTATCGTCCGATATGCTAGCTGAGCGTCTTAGGCAAAAAGTGCAGGAAGATCATTCTCATGCGCATATCAAGGACGCTGGATAAAGCCTAACCTTGTGTCAAGCAGTGTCTCATCAAGACTTCAGCAGTATGGAGCACATACAGAACGCATTGACATTGATAGAGGTTTGCTGGGAATACAGTTTGCCTTCAACAGCGTGGAAGAAACAGCACAGAAGTTGTTCACAGTTCCGTACAGTGAGTAATGAAACTTTGCTTTCTTGAAAGAAAGGGACATATGTGTTTATGAAAGATTTCTCTCAAACCCATACATGCGATAGTCAGAACCGTTGCTCCGTCTCCTTTCACTTCAAAGTGAATCCTTTCACTTATTCACTGTTGGTCAATGGGACCCTTCACTTTTGGATGGGTGGCAAAAGAACCACAATCACTTTTGGGCGGTTGGTGAAGGGATCGTAATCAGTTGAGGTGCTCCCCATGAGCTAGACTCTCTTCACCTAAAAAGGGATCGGGTAATCCCTATCGCACCTATGCCCAAACCTCCGTTACACAGATGACATTGCTCTCTTTTCGAGAAGTGATGAAGCAGAGGCAATGCTCAAATAATTAAACCAAGCAGGGAAGGGAATAGAATGACGAATAAGTAGAAAGAAGACACAGTTCATCAAGACTGCGAGGACGGGGGAGTATAACTTGAAGGCTCCCAGATCGTGGAAACTTCCTCATACGAGTACTTCTGGCGTTCCATGTAAAATGACTTGAAGAAAGAACTGAGCAGAAGAATGAGAGCAGCATAATTAGCATTCCCAAGCTGCGCAAGAGGAGCTCCGTACCCACCTGTTCGTCTCCATAGTTCTTCAAACACTCTGTTAGGGAGCGGAGACGTGGAAAGAAACCGCTGCCACGTTTAGGAAGCCATCACTACTCACAAACCTCTTGAGAGATGTCCTGCGATGTTTAATCAGCAACAACTGGCCGGACTTCCTAGCCGTAGGAGAGGAGTCCCGTCTCCGCGACCCAGCGGAATACATATCGAAAGCAAAGCATAAATGGGCCGGTCACATCATGAGAAGAATCGACAAAGATGGATTGAACGAACGGCAGAGGTTCCCAAGAGATGCTGCACGCCCTCGAGTGTAGCCGTCGCCGAAATGGGATTTTATTCGAGGTGTGGATAGATCAACTCAGAGCACAGTCAAATACGGTTCAAGGACCTTGCCAATGTCACTCACGAGACTTCATGACATCTTGAATAAAATCGAATTTAATGAAAATTAACAACAAGAAACTATGCTGAGGTCTGCACAGTCAGTGAAGGCAGAACATCTCAATGAGCTCTCGGGATCAGATAAGAAACTAATATATGACTTTCTGCAGTTGAAAGTGATTTTTTAAAGGTAGCTAAAGAAAGTGTGGACGGCTTAAAACAAGATAACACCGATGTAAATGTATCCAAATCAAAAGTGTTAAGAATATTAGGTCAATATGACAAAACAGAACTCACTTCATAAAATATGGCACAACCGTCCTTTCTGTCTAAGCAGAAGAAATTTGGGAACGACGATAACTCAGTAGCGGTCTGTTCGTAGATGAGTAATGCAAGCTGTAAAATTTCGAAAAAAATGCAGTGCAATCATAAATAGATCTGCGGCAGAAAGGGTCGTTGAGAATCCAAGCCTAACAGGGCACTTTACCTCATGTTTGGCATCGATAGAGAATAAACTTGCAACAGGTCCCTTAGATGAGGCCAAGACTTTTGTTAAGCTAAACAGTTGTATCCAACATTAGTGCATTCCTAACTGGACAGAAAATGAACAACCTCACAAACAAACTAGTAGCATAGAGACTAACTTTGCAAGTAATCCTCTAGATAATGCGAAGCCGCAAGCAAATTCGGGAAACAAAAATTTCTTGTTGTCGGGTTCGTCGTACCCGTGGAAATGATGAATAATAACGGGTCTAAATCGCCAAACTAAATCCCTGAACAAATCAAAATCAAACAAACTTATACAGGGAGAGGATTCAGGGAGATCTCTCCCTGAATCCTCTCCCTTTATAAGTGTAAACGGACCACTCCGGAACGCTGTTTCTTACGACATCCTCTAAAGCAGCGCGACACTCTTGCGCCCTTCCGCCTGCGATTCGTCAAAAACCTATTCGAACGAATCGCAGGAGGAGTGGGCGGAGCGCAAAAGTTGCGCATTGCACCAGAAGCCGTTGTAAGAAACAGCGTACTGAGGTCGTCCCTTTACACTGATACATTGGGAGGTGGACGGAATCACAATCTTCCCCACAATCTACTATACCGTATAGGCATTACTCGCCTGAAACCGTACCACTCCAAATTCGTGAAGTGATGCGTTTGATCTACGCCCAGGTTAACAGGAGCGACCAAAATCAGGGAGTTTGATCTCAGTACTTCAAAGCCTACTGTTGACAATGAACAGAATGAAGTGTGATTGATTATGATGTGATCTGACTTAGTTACCCTTCATCGTACAGCCCATTTCCAAGGAAATGCTTCTCCTCAGGATCAAAATTTTGCAGAAAGTCAAACAGTACTTCTGCATTCAAATGAGAGTCCGACTCAAGGAAGATATACCATTCAGAAGATCCGAGTGAAAAAATTCTGCAACCATAGTATAATGGATATATAATGGATGAGTTAGAGAACATTTGCAAGAGGAGCACATATCCAAACCTACTAAAAAGTGTCCACACTGTCCAGAAACCTACAACATCAGAGAACTCCAAATGAGGTATGAATACTTGAATACTCTGAATCGGAACAATAAAAAAGAAACAAGGTAAGACTCAATGGTTAAACAGACCTTTTCAAGTCTTTCGGATTGTTCGATGATTGATTGCTTAACACCTAATGACTTCAAGTTATCAAAATGTGATTGCTGTCCCAGAATAAGAAATGTTGCGTAATCTAAAGGAAACAGAAACAACAACGGAGCAACTTGTTGAAGAAAGAACAACTGCATTAAAAAAGAAACAAAACATACTAGTTTGAGATACTCTTGCAGTTGCTGAAGAAAAAAACCATGAAAGACATAATCCAGTCCAAAGAAGCAGATTCAACCCCATTTCTGGCCAACATCAACTGAAGAAATTGCAGCAGTAACCAGGCCTCATCAAACACAGACTTCTTCAAAGAGTTAGAAGAAATAATAAAAGAGCCCAACTACTTTAATTCGCAATAGGGAGTCCTAGTCAGAAGACATTTATCACAGTTGGATGGACATGAATGTATTCGCTCATACAATGATATGTATGCCTAATCAAACATTTACGACTAATAGGACGGAGCAGTGGGTTGATCAACCGTCATAGGAGGAGTCACAGATGAATACCGCCTCGCTAAAAAAAAAAGCCTGCAAATCCAGGGGAAAAAATTCCAATCAAAACATCACATGAATGGAACCATGCATTGTCAAACAATAATGTCTTAATTCTTCTGAATCAGAGTTTACATGACAATAATCGCCTGGAATAAATATAGAAATAAATAAGAACTATCGTATGTTACTAAGAGTTGTGGTAGAGTGCCGAATAAACAGTAATCCATGCGACCATAAAAGTAGCGAATGCTGATCCAAAGCCTTCTTTAGCCAATTCCCAGAATCCTCCAACTTCGTCTTCGTCAACCTAAAAGTAATTAGCTAAATTAGAATCAGTTGAATGGTTTATCCAATTCCTCTGGAAACTAGGATATGGCAACAAAAAGAAAATGAAAATTATTGGAAGTTGTTCCTACCTGTTGATATTTCACAACAAAATGTTGGGCCATCATTGTCGATATCACAACATAGGCAAGTATAGCAAGAATCCCATGCATAGAAGCAGCACCAAAGGCAACACCAATTATTAGCGATAAGATCTGAGCTTAGAAAAGATATACACAAGAGAATAATAGCCCATAGTGATGTACCTGTTTTCCCCAGTAAACAACATCTAACAATTCATCCTTGTCAGACCATTCGCTACCAGCGTGCAAAGCCTTGCTCAACTAAAATAATTACAATAAATATCAAACGCACTTCTATGCCATTGTTAGATTATATCCATGAAGAGTAGTAAGTACGATAGTTGTTCTCAGATAGTAGGAGTGGTAACTTGAGTATATCCAACCGTGCATCAGGATATCTCTACCTTTTGGGCTCTTAGAAATTTCGAAACACCATCAGAACATCTTTATCTCCATGAAGTAGACAAGAAAAAGCGCAATTTGTCGTAAAGATGAGTCTACTAACAGAGAAAAAACTAAACGCTTCACCGTGCCAAATGACAGTTCTACATCTTTTTCATTATCGTTTTTCCCGTTTAGTAGCGCGTCCGCTTTTCTAATTGAGCGACGCAATTTCACCTGGTGTAGCGCATGATCAATGTGGATGCCAACAAGTTTCATGTCAAAGTGAATCGTATTAAGCCAACGCCGTTTCACACGTGACCCTTGCTTGCTTGCCGGGAGCATCCCGGTTTTGCAATTCCTCGGAGAGCATACTTGTGACCGTACAATCGGAGGCGAGTTTCACGCAAATTCTTATCTGCAGAAACGTAGTCTCTGCAGAATAGTGCGGATATGGTCGAGGTGAGTGACACCAATTCTGCCGCAGTATCTTCATTTTCACGACTTCGAGACGACGTTACGCTCGAGAAGACACCTCTTCCTTGTACATTTGTCAGCATTCGGGATCATACAACGCCATAGATCCGATGGCGGTTCTATATATCCTTGACCTGCGCCGATCAGGCATCCAGCAGCAGGGAAAATACAGTTCTACACGTTTCTCCATATCGAACTTTTCTCAACATGACCTTTTGATCTGGTCTTTGTGCACCTTCTTCTTAAACTGCACATAGTCGTAATGAATGTGGATAGAGGAGTGACGAGAAGGACCCGCTTAGAGAGAAAGTACGCATGGATAACTTGCTAGTATGCATTTTCAATGAAAGAGTAACTATGGATCCGAGCATGTTCCCTCGATTACCAAATTGTTGCGGAAACTGATCCGCTTCATATTTTAAAAGGAACCGAAATTATCGTTATGATTCCACGTCAACGGTCCTCTGCAGATTTTCCACATCCTATCACTCGCTTTCCGATGGACGCTGCAAAGCACCTATTCATCTGCGATGACGTGTACGCAGGTGAAGCTGTTTCTTTGCGGATAAGCAAGCACGCACCCTCAAGAAACTAGGGACAAGCAAAGAAATGCGTATAGGAAGAAACTTTGGAGAAAATGTGCTTGTTGGAGGGGCCGGGGGACCCAGTGGCGCCCTTATTTGTGGAAGCTCTATCTTGCTTTTCCCCTTAATAGTTCTAGCTTACATTTCAAAGATCCTCTAAGACTAATGCATACGTCTGACGGCCCCGACAGTTATTTACTTCCAGAAATAAAGGCGCCACTGACTCCCCTCCCCAAAACCAACAACTACATTTTACCTGACTTTTCGCTAGACATACGAAAAAACACTTTGAACAATTTACCAGAGAATACTTGCTAGAGTGAAGTTAAAGAAAACTCAAATCTTAGGCAGTATCTCCTCGTTTTTCTGGTCCTTCGAAGAACCTCTCTCAACTTCACGTTCATAACAAAAACGTTCATGAACAGGATGAAAGAAGATACCGCCTTCATTCAAAAATAGGTTCCGATTTGGGAAAACCACCCGCCACTTCAACCATTACTAAAACTAAAGAAGAAGGGCATAAATATATATCCCAACAAGTATTAAGTGGCAGTTATTGTTCCCAAGTATGTCAGATTTATACCTTTAGGTACAGAGAAATAATCCATCATTCTAATTATAAAAACTACAAAAAGTAAGATTTCGACCACATAATTCTGCTGAGGTACAATTCATGGTTTACAAGGAAATTACAAACTAACCGATTCCGTCCAGCTGTAGTCTTCTGACGAGACATTGCGTTTCGTGATGGACATTACCTTCAAACAGATAGTAAAATTAAATCCTATTGAACACACAATCCTAGGTTCTTGTAAACACACCACTCCCCAGGAGATCTCGAAAAACCCAGATGATGCTCTTGGAGCGATCCGGTTCACTCGAGGAATGATGCCCCACTGAGACCGTTGCGCTGTAGCGTCGCGGCTTTGCATTTGAGCAGCAGAATCTTTTTCTCTACCACTTGTAGGTAGTTGTCCACTGGAAAGGAACGTGTGCTGGCTGAGAGATCGTGTCGCTTAGACCAGAGTCGGTGAAAGGGGAATCTGGTCACAAAAAAAGTGGTCGTTTTAGCTACCTAGGCAGCTTTCTTGAGGTCGGAGGCACTAAACAGAGTTGGTTGATTTGGAGATCACACCTTTGAATTTCGATGTATTTTCTAGCCACATAGTAATCAGTAAAATCACGAAAAGTCAACAAGTTAGCAGCAGCATTTTCTAACCGTTCTGCGAGTGAAAAGCGAATTCCTGCCGATTCGGCCTTGTACAGAGCGACTGTCGAAAATATCTTGTGGTTAACGTCTCGGGCAGAAGGAAGCCACAATTGATTCTGAGCGATCTTTTTTAGCTGTTAGGCTTATAGAAAGAGGTTCAGGAAGCCACGATGAATCCTGGTAAGAAGTGATAGTTAATGAAGTCTCAATCAAAATAATTATGCTAATTAACGTTATTAGTAGATCAACCACCCTTTTTTGGCTGCTCAAACCTCAAGAAACTTGCTCAAGCAACCATTACGAAAACCTTTTGGGTTGCTACCCACCTCTCTTTTCCCCGACTTCCGTTTGAGAAGAGTTTCAAAGGTAGTGTGCCACGAAATTGTGGGTATTGGGATCTCTCGCGACTTAAAGGCATCACCCCACGAATCTGAGGTGGTACGGATTTCAGGTGGAGTATTCGTATACGGGACAGTAGATTATGGAGAGGGGGGGGGGGGTGATTCCGTCCATTTCTTCCTAATTGTCGTAAAAAAACGACCCGCAAGATGCGGCGCGTGCGCAAGGCTGGCGCGCTCCAGTCGAACTCCTTGTAGAAAGTAGTGCGCCGGAACGCTCGAAGCCGTATCTTCCGGACCGTTTTTTACGGCAATTAGGAAGAAATGAACGGAATCACCCTTCTCTCAATAATCTACGATCCCGTATAAGAATACTCCACCAGAAATCCGTACCACCTCAGATTCGTGGGGTGATGCCTTTAATAGGAGGGTGTGAGTACGAGCGATAATGAGTACAATCACGCTCAAGCCCCCCAGTTATAGAGCTGAACGGCGTGTGAGACGTGCTTCTCGCACTGAATAACCTACGAGGCACATAACAACGCTCCACCTCCGCGAGCGAGAGGACAAGCCGATTTCCAAGACGTTTCTCTGGATAACTAGGTGGAACCGGTCATGATCACACTCACGATTGTGAACTACGCCTCCATCTATTCCTAGAGAGATCCCAATAGACTCAATTTAGTGCTGCCTTTAAGAAGACGCTTCATCCAAACCTGGTCATACCGAGCACGGTGCGAGCAAATTTCTTGTCGCAATGTCAGAACCATTCCACAAATCTTGGTGGACAACACGCACTGTTAAGACGTAGTTCCCCGAGAAATAATCACACTTTTCATGTTCCGCATCTAGATCGCAAAGTTGTGATCTTCATGCTGCGTTCCGTTGTTTTCCGTTGTCTGGTTTCTGCAGCGTCTCTGTTGGATGCTCCACAATGCCCGACAAGGGAACGTAGCCACGAGAATCGGGTGTCCCTAGACTATTGATAGGAAGTGCTTGAGATAAACTATTGTTGTGCACTCGTTCCGCTATGGTGTCACTGAGAAATCTAAAATGCATCTGATACCTTTCTCACTGCGACCTTACAGTCAAGTCGAAATGACCAAACTTACAGTGCAAATTGGCAAAAGCGATACCCACGTGTTTTACGGCCGTTCGTAGGTGTCCGCTAGCGTTTCATCTCAACTCAAATACGAAATGTTTGGCTTCCAGCACAAGGGAGCTAATGATCTTCCCTGCAGGTGTTAACTGTGAGCTTGTCAACAGAGCATTGGACACAGCGCTTAGATTCCCCTTCTCGAAGTTCTACGCACTTGCCTCATATATGCTATATTCACGTCATCAAGCTAGACGGTCGTTCATACAAAAAAAAATCAAACTCGGGCAGAAAAAACTTTCGCGAGCCTATGATTTTCATATTTCTGAACTGATTAGGCAAACAATGGTCATAGAACGTAGTCCTAGATTAATGCGGCACCGCTAATTTGGTCTTCTCGATTTTTTTATCCCTGGTGATAAGAATACCTGGTTGGCCTACTTTAAAGGCAGCGTGTCACGAAATCGGCGAAAAAGCCCAGTCAGTCTTTACATGATTGGGCTCCTGAGGAGGCCTAATCGATTCTCGACCGGGCGTGGACGCAATGCGTCTGAACCTATTTTGTGGGAATGAACGCCGTTTCCACGCCACGACACTTTAATATGAGCAGCGAATGTGCGCGAGATGGAAATTCGACTAATGGACTTTTGAGAGAACCGCCGCATAAAAACTTGGCAAGGTTGGCGCGTTATAAGGCATCTTGTAGGACAATCTAACCGAAAGGTTCTTTCCCACGCCGTCTTTCAGCACAGTTAGAAATTTGAGGTGATCCACTCATACTCATGATCTTCTGCATCTGCAACTACACTAAGTTCCAGATCGTTTTGATCCGACTATGGCCTACAACTTTTACCGCATCGTAGTTGAGTGGAGGTGACTCTGGGAGTCGAACTGCGATACACAACAAAAATACGTCCGTTGGCGGGGTCTTCTAAGCTGGGGAGTTCGACACTTTCGACATTTCGACTTCTTGGCATTGAAGGCCTAGATAAAAGTACATCACTGCTAATATTCACTACCGTCTTGACAGAACTTGCAAGGTGGCTCTCTAGTCCATGCAGGTTGGCGATGATCTGTGATGGAAGCTAAGGTCCCTATGGCAGTGCTATACAGGAAAAGTCTACATGCCGCTCCAGCGTAAACACTGCCTCAGGAATCTTTGCACTGGGTTCAGCCGTCTCAAACGTTGAATGGTATAGCGGCCGATCAGTGGCGATCCAAGCTGAGCTTGCTCACTCTTCGTGCCGATGCGACACATACAGAATTTGCTATGGAAACTATCTCAAACTTTGCTCTTACAACGCGAGAACAGTATCCACAGGCTCTGACCCCATATGCTCTTCTTGGAGGTATACAGCGTATCAAACTCCACGTTATTGTTCTGCGAGAGACCAGGAGCAAAACTGGGTGCGGGACAGAGAATGACGGTACCTTCGTCATCTGCGAAAAAAAGGTTCACGGAAAAGGTCACGAAATGTAGGTATTGTTGGTTTTGTGGTGCATCCATCTGTCGTCTATCGATTCTAACGAGATCTTGTGACCTTGTGTGCCCATTCTTGGCCTCCGCCTTGTGGACAAAAAAAAAATCGTAAGCATCATCAACTGCTACTCATAAATACCAGCAACTGAATAAGCATTCATTTTGAGGATTTTGAGGACGAAGTGACTATCTTCCATATCGAGGAGTTCTTATGGAAGTTTGCTGTCAGAGGCTTCGTTGTAAAACTTGAAAAGTCAACAGAAGAGCAGTATAAGGTGGACATTTTGGATTAAGTGACCAAAGTGAAAACGACAATCGTCTCGCCGAGCTACTGTCTGCTAGCTGCCTTCTTCGTAGAAGTTCTCTTTTTATGAAGGAAGATTGTTATTGGTAGACATGAGAATCACCCAATGGCACGATTCGTGCAGAGATCGACCACATACTCACCAACCAAAGGTGATGTCTATTGGGCTTTCGTAGTATCACTCTTTCGTAGTGGCTCTGATCACCGTCCCCTTCGTGCGAAAATAAATACAACTTACCCTCGTGATGGAAAGGGACTTGTGCATCAGCGAAAGAGGAAAGAAGTCGTATAAGGGGATTATATGCTCGAGGACTCCCTGTCTCAAGGTGACTGGTAGATTATGACTTCTTCCTCAGAGAACTGCGACCTTGCGTAATGTCCCGAAGCTGAGCACGACAAATTTGGATCGAATTTCGAAGAAAACCAAGGAATTGTTTGAAAGAACAAGGCTTGTTCCGAATACTTCGTACTGAATTGGCAAACACTAGCTCTAGAAAAGCGTTGCAGTATGATTCTTCGATGCACAGGCAAAAGAGAGTTCTAGGAGCAGCACAAAGAAGACCAAGTCTAATGGAGTGCTGCGAGGAGCTCCGCAAATAGAATGTTTCGCTCATACCCTTGCTGAGCGAAGACGAGATTCGCACTTTTTCTCACAGTGAGATGGAAATCATCACAAAGATGCTTTTCTTTTCCGTTTGTCAACTCCTGTGTCTTGCCCTATCATCCCTAGTGGTGAAATCCCACTGCGGATCTCCTATCGGTAGTGCGGGTCACGATCAAAAGCCTGCAACGTGTCACACCCTTAGGATCTAATTCTATATCTGCAGACTTTCTTCGGGCTGGTGGTCATCCGTTTCATGTAATTCTAGCGTTTCATGTAATTCTATAATTCAATAATCGGAGAAAAAAGAAACCCAGACCAGTGTGAGACCTTACGAACCGTTCTTATCGATAAGTAAAGTGAGCGAAAAGTCCTGCAAAACTATCGTCCGATATAGTTGCTGGACGACTTGTACAGGACTTGTACAGTGTGTTCGCCAAGATAATTCTCATACTTGTTTTAAGAGTGCTGCATGAAATTCAAATAAAAGAAAAGCTGGTTTCTGTCACAGTTTTGGCTGCATGGTCCTCATCCAAACCGCGTCGAGGGTCATGGAGGTTCGGCGCGAATATTGCCTGCGCCTCACCTAACCTTTGTCGATCAGTCGAGGTGTCAAGATGTGGATTTGAAGAAATTAGCTAACCGCTACGACCGGATGCACCACTGCAATGCAGCCCTTTCACTTTCTTCTCGACATTCCCACTGGAAATATGTGCGACAAAGCGATAATATATCGCAATTGTTCATGGTTGCGTACACTGAATAATGGAAGTATTAGGTTGCTGCAAAAATAATGGCTGTTTTCATGTATCATTATGTTCGCGAAGTGTTTTTTAAATGAAATCTTTTACGAATTTGGTCAAGATACATACCAATTAAAAGGTTTCTTGATCACCTTGATCACCTTGACTCCCGTTGATCTTCGAACTGGTCGAGTGGGCGCCAGTAATTCATCCATTTGTCCCGATCGCATGCCAGAGTAGCCCAGTGGTTCCTCCTTTCGCGTGGGACACGAAGAACATCATATTTTTCTTTCAAGGACTTCGTGAAGAAATCTGACCATCGGGTCGGCGGTCTTCCTGTAGTGCGCTTAATATCGCGGGGAACCCAGTCGCTCACGGCTCTGGTCCAACGGTTGTCATCAAAGCGCATCACGTGTCCGGCCCACCTTATTTTACTTTCCTTGGCAAACGCGGCGGCGTCTCTAATCTTCGATCGCTGACGTAGGAGGGAACTTCGAATCCCGTCCTTTACTTGCGTGAAACGGGATACTCCTAGCATCACTCTCTCAATTGCGCGTTCAATGACGCTCACCGCGTTTTCTTCCTGCTTGCGAAATGCCCAGGTTTCCGAAGCATAGGTCAAAGCAGGAAATACGGTGGTGTTGAAGAGGTGAGCACGGAGCCCAGTGTTCCAGGTCTTCTTCACTACATCCTCGATGCTCTTGTACGCTCGCCAAGCCGCTCGTCTCCTCCTGCACAGCTCGGGGGTCAGGTCTTCCATCATGTTCAATCCCCTACCCAGATAAACGTAGCTGGTGCATTCGGATATGTTCATTCCGTTGAGCGTGAATGGGGCATCCGAGACCCATCCGTTCCGCATGAACATCGTCTTTTGTAGATTCAGCTGAAGACCGATGCATCCACATGTTTCGTCGAATTCGGTCAGCATTCGTTCCGCTTGGCTGATGCTAGGTGTTACCAGTACGATGTCATCAGCAAAGCGCAAATGGTGTAGCTGCCGACCATCAACCTTCACTCCCATGTCGTCCCATTCCAACTTTCGCATTGCGTTCTCGAGGGTGGCTGTGAATATTTTGGGTGAAATTGTATCACCCTGTCGGACCCCCCTCTTCACGTCAATGATGATGTTCTTGTAGAATGGCGAAATTCCGGTCGTGAAGTTACTGTACAACTCTCGAAGTACCTTTATATACTGAGTAGGGACGCCTTGGTTGTCCAAGGCTTCCACGACCGCTTCCGTCTCAACCGAGTCGAAAGCCTTCTTTAAGTCGATGAAGGTGAGACAGAGCGGCATCTTGTACTCTCGTGATACCTCGATGAGTTTCGAAACAGTGTGAATGTGGTCAATCGTGCTGAATCGTTTTCGAAACCCTGCTTGCTCGCATGGCTGTCCTTCATCCAAGACTTTTTCAATCCTATTAAGGATTACTCTTGTAAAGAGCTTGTAGATGACGGACAGTAGGCAGATTGGGCGATAATTGCCGATGTCATGTGGATCTCCCTTTTTATACAACAACACGGTCTTGCTGGTCTTCCACTGTTTAGGAACCTTGCATTCCGACAGATAACGTGTAAAGAGCCTCGCCAGGGTGTTGATGAGTACTGGCGGAAGGCTCTTCAGGTGTTCTGGACTTATTCTGTCGGGACCGGGTGCCGTACGATTTCTTACCGACATGATAGCATGTCGTATTTCGGACGGGAGAACTTCTGGAATGACTTGTCCATCTTCCTTCAGATGGTGAGGAGGCAAGTGGACAAGAGATCAGAGTAGAAGTCGTAGATGATTTTCTCCATCCCCCTTCTCGATGCAATGGCTGTTCCCTTTGGGTTCCGGAGAGCAGTCATCCTCGTCTTGCGACTGGCGAAGTCTCGACGGGCATAGCGGATGCTTTTCCCCGCCTCTGCAGCTTCAGCCAGCACTTCTGCTCTTCTCTCTTTAAGGTCTTCCTTTATCGCCTCTTTGCAAAGCCTTGCGAGCTCGAACGTGAGCTCTTGGTTCCCTGCGGCTCGTGCTGCTCCACGCTGGCGTATCAGCTCAAGAGTTTCAAGAGACAGACGCCTCTTGGTGGTTTTAAAACTCTCAGCCTTCTTCGCGCAGTCGTGAAGGTGTTCGACAAGCCGGTCATATTCCTCGTCGATGTTGTCCATTGCAGAATCTTTCCAAAAGACGGCTAGCGTAGCGAAGAGATCCCAGTTGATGGTAGTCCTGGGATTTCTCTCTCTGAACTTGGCGGCTTTCTCTGCTCTCCTTGTGAAGGAAAATCTTCCTCGGAGGAGGCGATGGTCCGATCCCGTATAGAACTTTGGTACAACACCGACGTCCGTCAGGCAGAACCTTTTATTGACGATGATGTGGTCTATTTCATTACGGTACCCTCCACCGGGTGACTCCCACGTCCAGCGTAAAGAAGAGGGCTTCTGAAATTGCGAGTTCCCATGGATGGTCTTAGTCGTCATAATGAACTCGGAGAGCCTCTCTCCCTGATCATTCCATTGTAGGCCGTGGGTCCCGATGTGAAGTTCCTCCGGCGTTCTTCTTGGGCCAACCTTAGCGTTGAAATCGCCAACTATGACCTTGTAGAAGGCATGATCTTCTTGGTAGAACTTCTCCAGGTCCATATAGAAAGCTTCGACTTCTTCTTCTTCGTAGCTTGATGTTGGAGCGTAAACGACGAAGATAGTCAAAGCTGGTATTGAGCCACATCTTCTCATCCGCAGACGTCCGATTCGGGTCGTAAGTTGTTCAAAAGAGTCGATGTTCTTTGCCATACTCGTGTTGACGAGGACGCCAACTCCACCAACACCTCTACTGTCGCATGTTCCTAAGAACAGTTCTTCTCCAGTTTCATATACGGCGTTGAGAGGGTGACGTCGTCTCGTCTCGGTCAGTCCGATGACGTCGTACTTGATCTTCTTGGCTTGCATCATCAGATCTTCGATGGCCGCTTCCGATGCAAGCGTACGTGCGTTATAAGTACAGATCGCCATCCTAGTCCTTTTCCGTTTTGGTAGCCTACATGACTCCTGCAACCCCGTCCTACCTGGCGCTACCGTACCAGGCTTTCCTCCGGAATCAGGAGACTCTTTTCTATTACTGTGTTTTGCTTAAAAATTTTAAAACCCATGGGCAGGTTGCAAGCCTCTAGTCCAATGAGTTTCTGGGAGAACTTTCGTTCTCCCGGTGTGGACATGTGGAGCTTATTTGTTGGAGGCGACTCCAAACCGCCTCCCTTGCACCTCCCAGTCACTTGATTGCAGGCTTTTGGCCGGACCGACGTGCCGGATACAAGGATGTCATGAGTCAGTCCTGGCTCAGCAGAAATAGGGAGTCCATCCCCTGAATCCACCTGCGTCTCTGGGCAAGCGCAAGGTCGCTTTTGGTCCGCGATTAGCCCCCTATCCGCCACCCGGGGACGCGCCACGTAGCCTCGCGACTAACCGGCTGTGATCCCTCTAGTGAGGGAGATCCGTGGAAAAGGTTTCTTACTCGATCTATTGATGTTGTTGCCTTTGTATGTGGAAAAATCATATTTGTCAAAGCGAAAAATTCGTGTTATGGACAACGAGCAATTGACTGAGCTGAGCTCTTCAACAACTTCTCGCATGATTTTACTCGTATCAGCTACAATTGTTGAACTCAATTGATCACTGCCAACTGCTGAGGGTCGACTACGACTCTCCTCGCCTTCGACGCCAAAATCGCCGCTGCGAGATTATTCAAACCATCTACGCGTGGTACGTTCAAAACCTGTCTCATCACTTCACGCCTTGATAATATTTCTTGTTGCTTCCGCGGCATGTTGCTTATTTCAAGGTTTGAACTCGCGCAGTAAGATAACGCGAATTTCTCGTTTTGACAAATATGACTTTTAAGATATGGAAGCAACTATAAAAACAACAACAACAGAGGTAAAAAAAAACCTCTTAAGTGATGTATATCATATCACTTCGATAACATAAAGATACATGAAAACGGCCTTCATTTTTGCCGTAATTGCCTCATAATTGCTTGCTTGGAAAGAAAGGGGGACACGTGTTTAAAAATGGTAACTCTCTTTCCTTCGCGTTGACATCGTTTTCTTTTCGAGAAGTAATGAAGCAGAAGCGCTGATCAAACGAAGCAGGGAAGAGAATAGAATGGCGAATAAACAGAAAGAAGACACAGTTTATAGAGGACGTCCATGGCGATTATAGAAAAATACAACTGGGCAGCACTCGCGCCTGTCATTGAAGCTAAGGACCAACTAAACAACGGACAAAGATCTCCGTGCTCATCTTCGCGTCGACAATTCTTCCAGCGTTCTGTTACACAACTGAGAGAAGGACATACATCGCTGACACGTCTGGGAAGCTAATTGCTACTCACATAGCCCTTGTGAGATATCTCCTGAAGTTTAATAAGCACACACAGCACCAAGCCGGCCTTTGTAACTCCGGCTTAAGGCTGTACGCAGACTTCAGAGCCGCGCGGGCGCGCGGTTTGGCAGCTCTGCGGTTTTTGTGGTTATTGAGCGCACTGTTGTGAATAGTCAGTAACCACTTAAAGCGCAGAACCGCCAAACCGTGCGCTCGCGCGGCTTTGAACTCTGCGGGTAGCCTAAGTGAAAGTTTGCGTAATATATATCGAAGGTCAAGTGTATTGGTCATACATGTAACTAGGATGTTCATTGAATATAGAGAATGACTTTGAAGAAAGAATAGAATAGATGAGAGCTGATAGGATGATGGACTGCATTCTCATCCGTCTGGGAAGCTACAGACCAAGAGCTCCGTGTATATTTGTTCGTCTCGAAAGTTATTCAAGCGCTCTGTTACGCCGTTACGACATTGATAGTCACCATTGCCACTCCTAATAATTCCTTGGCAAATGTCTTTTGAAGTTTGCTTGGTGCTCACAACACGTAACCTGTCTTCGCAGCTTCGGCCTAAGAGGCTAGACTGGATGCCTGGAGATCCTGATACCCTCGAGGATGACAACCAAAGAGATTGGATTACGTGTTCGCTCCACCCATAGACCAGTAGAGAGCTCAGCTGGATAGGGCTCAGCGACTTTGTCGACGTTACTTACGACATTTGAGGACATCTTTTCGGATGACGATGACACGGAAACGAAACGACTGGAGGAAGGATGGTGGGACGCGCACGTCTAGTGAAGGCGGGCCATCCGAGCATCTAAGTAAATACAATTATCCCGTGTACAGGTAATCAAAAACCAATGCAACTCCTGAGACGGATAGCACGCAATAAGCTGTATGAGAAAACATGGATAACAGGGAAGGAAAATGTGCTACAGGTCCGCACTGTGAAAAGGAGCCTGAGACCGAAATCAAGAGTGACGTCTCAGGTTAAGCCTTTGAGCTGTAGCGAGCTATACATAGGGGAAACAGACCTAAAGTTTAGCGTTGGTAGTTTAATGTTGATTCCTTGAGCAAAAAGTGACGAGAACACCTCAATTCGGATATTGTCACTAAGGAAGGTAGAACTATGTCGAATCTCATGTATTGTGTACTACTTACTACTGCATTATATGGTACTAAGTAGAACACGCGTACTACCATACTTTATGATGTAAATTGTTCTTAAGGGATGGGCTGCGGTGGGCAGTAGTGAATGAACGATAACATGATAACCAGGACAAATGTTAAGTGGTATTAGATAATCACATACATTATAAAATATTTCAATAATATATATACATACTAATACTAATCTACTACATAAATTACAAAATATTACATTTAGTCTCTGGTGTAGGACAGTATGGAAACCCCATCATTTCGTTTCGAAAATGTATGCGTTGACGGTGGAACAACGGGACCACGCAGGTTCGACACCCCACTGAGGCAAATGAAATAGAAACTTGAAGCTTTTGCTGAGAGATGAAGAATTCAATTATAAGCAGTTTTTATCAGTCCAAAAGTGGATTTAATGGACTTCAATGACCAAAAAAAGCTCAGATTTTGCGCATATTGTTAAGTCTGGACGATCGCAAATGACTGATAAGAAGGCGGAAAGAAATGTTTTGGGCAGTTTTTCAGACAGAAGAAGGTTTGCCCTACAAAGCAGTCATATCGCTGCTTTTTTCCATTTCCTGGTCTTTTTGGAATTTAGTTGGGACAACGATGGAAAAATGCCACTTGCCATGTTTGTCCCATCACAAATTTGGAAAAAAAGGCGAGATGCTAGAAATCGAAATTGATATAGAATCTGATAGAGGAAATCGTCGGCTACAACATATTGGTAGATGATATGCTTCGGACCAAGTTACACCAAGTTATTGGACTTTGTTCAGGATCGCACTCTTTTCTACTCAGCAAAAAGGGACTTTGGCATGTTTCTCATTCTAGAAAAACGGGAGTGAGTTTTAAAAAATCACCCATACATTCGCATAGAGAAACTAACGAAAAACCTAAGTGCAAAATTCCCCTCTTCCAGACGGTGTTGTTCTGTCAAACTTTGGAGAGAAAAAATCCATAAAAAAATCGCGAAATTTTAATTTTGTTCCATCTAAATTCCGAAAAGACTAGGAGATGGGAAGAAACAGGAAACTTTCGATCGTCTAATCACGAAGTTCCTTCACTCTTCTAGACCTAACAATATGCACAGAATCTAAGCTTTTGTGATCATTAATTTCCACTAGACACATTTTTAAACTGCTGAACACTACGTATAGTTAAATTCGTCTTTTAGAGGTGGTTTCAAATTTTCTACTTTTTTGCAAAAATTTGGCTCAGCGGAGTGTCGAACGTGCGTGGTCCCACTATCATATTGTAGAAACAAAATGTTGATTTTTTCGGTTTTTCCTCTTCTTTGTTGTTCTCTAATTCTCTAATTCGACCTGTCCGCATGACTCTTCTCTTTTCTTTTGTCGTAATATGTTCTTTAATCAGAAGTTAAAACGTATGTCGGCTATAGATTACATGTAGCTTGCGACCACTCACCATCTAGGACACTCATACATCTGCAGTAAGTGTGGACTATCAGTGTAGATATATTTCACGCGAAATCATTCCAGAGTCATTTTTGATAAAACTGGGCTACGTCCGTAGAGAGAGTTGAAGGCGAGACAACACATTTGCAGATCGAGCATTCCCTATTCTTGGTCCTTTAAAGAAGATCTTAAAGTTGAAACATGAGACCGTAAAGGAATAAACTTACCACCGCAACAAATTTTCAGATGACTCTAGCATAGAAAGTTTTGAAAGTGCATCTCAAAGGTATGACATGGATTTGCAGTGGTCAATCTCACACAAGCAACAAGACAGTAGTGGGAAGACCTCTGCTGCTCTCAGCATCACCTATCTTACACTACCGTGAACGAAACAAGTTCATCGTCCACACGTATGGTGCAGAACTTCATGCCCTACTCATCCTGTTGTTGTGACTCCTTTCTGTTCTCTGATTGCCTAGCTTCTCCCAGTCCTTCTCAATCCCTCTCATTGTTGATTGTGCGTCAACATATCGATCTCAGTGGCAAAGGCTGTTTTACTCGTTAAGTAATGCTCGTCCCGATTTTGTCTTATGGGAACAATTCATTGAGGGATTACTCACTGCCTTCGAGACCAAATTGCCGGTGTTTTTTGGGACTCATCAGTCTTCCATATTCTATGTAGTCATTGCAATTTAACTATCGGGTGGTTGACGAAAGATGAGACGTCTTTTGTCTGGTTAGCATTTTATGTAGGTTGCGACTGACTCATTTTTGTTCTGCCATTGTCTTGATTTTTGCATAAATCGTTCTGCAAATGCCACGGTATGATTGTACAGAATCATTTTGATTCACAGGTCTCATAAAGCACGAGAAGCAGCCTCTAAAACCTTAGATAGTCAAGTAATTTTCTGCGGCACATCCACATTTGCGTAAGAAAACTAATTCTCACGTATGACATTCACCTTTTACTTTTTAATGGGAATGTTCTATGAATTTGCTTTGGACTTTAAATAGTTTGAACTAAGTAGGGACAGTAGGAATTAATTCTTACATACGTTAAAAGGTTTGCGCAGTTATTTCCATTTCAATTCTAACTGTGGATGTATAATAAAAAAAGCGTAATTGTAACGAACTAAATTTTCTAAGTACTATTTCATCAGCATTCACTCTTTTACATTCTTTCACACAAGCCCGCCTTCCATAGCATACGGTACAATAGCATTTTTTTTGCAAATTAGGAAGTATGTGTAACAAGAGGGCTCAAATAGAAGCGATGCTGGAATGATGCCGAAAATAGAATTAGCATTAGAGGACCGTTCTCATTAAGTCCATTTTTTTGGCTTGACCGCGTTCGTGACATGTAAATGTGTGGTTGTTAAGAACACACGAAGACGTTAAGGCTCTGTTTTCACATATCTTAGTGTCAGCTTCTAGGACTTTCATTGACATTTTGCACTCTAACAACACGCTTAAAGTTTAATCCGACGAAATTCATTCGTAAATTCATCATTAGATAAAATAAAATGGATGGTTAGTAATTTTTTCCATATAGACAGCTGAGTTTATGAATTAGTGAGTAGATGAACTAAGCAGTGTTTTCACATTTCATGTCACTTTTTTCTTTTTCTGCTGTGACGTTGTCGGTAGAAGTATTTGAATCAATCTTATGATATCGTGGTAGAAAACGTCTTAGTGTTATAAGAACCGTATTAAAGTGTAGTTAAAGTGTTCCATTTTCGTCTAATTTCTGAAAGATCATCGGCAAGGTATTCTGGTTGCAAAGCCTTGTTTAAATTTGCTTAAAATAAATTTGAAAAAAGGAATGATGCAAAAAAGGAAGGATGATGATATCAGAATAGAAAAAAAAGAGTGGTAATATTAATCGTTCCGGGATATTTACAATAAGTGACAAGTAGCGTAATAACACTTATTAACTTATTTCCGGAATAATGGAACTTATTGGGGTTTTTTTTGAAGGGTATTTGTATGAACGAAAATATCGTTTGGCATTTCTCACGTCCCAATATGTTAAACAAATAAATTTATTCTCCATTCGCCACCCCTGTCGAACCTTCCATATTTCTTATTTCATTTTTGCATTTACTTTTCTCCCCACTGAACGTATCGTCACAGACTCTCACATTTCAGTGTGTTGAACAAATAAATTTATTCGTCACCTTTGCCGAGCCACCCATACCTGTATTTACTTTTTTCTCCACCATAACCGTTGCTCGCAAGTCGAGAATGTGCTTACGACAACGCAGGTGTTTCTCGTTAATCGGGGCCTCTAGCCGACCGTTGCTCGGAACCAGAAAGTATTTCTTATTTTCAGTTATTCACACTATTACTGCTATGCGTAAAGAATAGGGTTATTTCGTTCCCTGATTGCTAGAGTGTTCCCAGCAAAACACTAAAGCTTAGCCCAAGTTACTGTACTTATGCTTTCATTCAAAAATTCGAGATTCTATGACTCTCTAATGATATGCATCCTAGCCAGAAGATGTGAATCCCCCATGAACCAAAAATTAAAAGTTCAATTGAACACTTAGCATAACACTTTACCCCATGCCACATGCATGTTCTTTCTTCCATTTTGTTTCCTTTTTTGTACATCGCACATTGTTTGCTTTGTGTGATCTTAAGATCACTTTCGCCAGGCTTGTTCAAAGGTCTACTAGGTAAATTTAGCATAAACATGGACAGATGCATTTCTGTAAGAAATGAAGGTCAGCGTAGCGAGTACACAATTTGTTTTCCATCAGCTAAAAATTTGTTCATACATCTGTTGAGCTAAAATTTCTGCAGGAATTTTCTCAGATCTTACTTCTCTGGCAAAACTCCATGTAGAGTAATTGCAATAAATGCCCAGCCTTCAGCCCGATTATTACGACCAATAATTTGCTGAAAATGGCGCCTTTCTAGAAAATTGGGCTGATGCAGCCAAAGTGCAAGGCTTAATCGGGCTCGCATTCACGATCCATCTTCCCAAAGAATTGAAGAAAGACGAGAAGAAAAGGTTATGTGTGTCGCAGAGAGTCTCTTTATCTCTGGATATTTCCATAAGGAGGAGTTCTTTCAGTAACCGAAGCTTTAGTTCTGTATGATTGCTACTTTCCTCTTTACTTATTTATTTCCACTCATTTGTTACATAATTATATGCTATATACAAAGAATCTGTCACCAGCAGATGAAATAATAGGTGTTCGGCTCTGAGAATCATTTGTGGCTTCTTGTTTTTTGTTTTTCCTCTTCATTAGTCAATTGAGAACATCAGTAATGTGTTTTCGCTCTTTCATTTTCAATCGCATTGCTTTACGATAATGCATTAACCACCTACTTCCAGATTTCCCCTATTATTCAGCCTTTTAATCAGCTTTGAAAAATGCTTTTGTGATAATGCGACTTGCCAGTAGTGGATGAATTTTCTTCAATACTGACTACAGTAAAACTTATGGGAAGTGGATACACAAGAAGGGTGAATGATAGCTGCTGAACCTCTCTAGATCGGATAATAAATCCTTTAGAATTTGGTCGTTGTGTACTGAAATTATCTCAGATGCACGTTCTATACTCTAACTATACTCTTCTATATTCATATCCTCGTATACCTGTACGTCCTATCTATTTCCAAATCAGAGAGTTTTGGTGAGTACGTAGTTCGCTGCTTTCACACGCGAATCAACAGTCACTGTCCTGAACTTCAAACGTGTTCGTTAATCACTTCCTAGTGATTGACGAACGCATTTGAAAAACGTCTTTAGCATCATCATTGCGTGATTACGACGAATTTTCTGAATGCTTAAGATGTTCTCTTCGACAGTGCGACAAAGAGCGTTCCGAAAGGCTTTTTTTAAATTCTGAGTCCCATTCAAGAATCTATTTCGAATTTTACTAATTTTCAATTTCGCGCTACTGAAGTGCCCTTAAACTGTTTTACTTTGTTTTAGAAGTGAATTGAATGAACAAAACGAAGGTGAACTGAAAAATTGCACCTAATTAATTACGTTTTGAAAATGTACTTACACCTATAGAGAGGTTTTAGACAGACAGACACACTGATGGATGACAGACATATCTCGCTGTGAAGCTATTATTTCAAGGAAATTATCATTATTTAGTGTCGGTGCACATATGTACGCATACTTGTTGGTTAGTTCCCAAATCCACTTAGAACGTTTTCTCTCAAACCCCGTAACAGCGTTGGAATGACCGTTTATTTTGTACAGCAGGCGTTAGAGCCAATAAACCTTTCATTTTCCTTGGTAAAGGTTTGTGCGAAATTTCGTCAGAGTTAGGTTCTCGATGGAAAGAGTAACTAATTACCCTAGTGAATCCAGCCTTTTTCCTTCCGTACGTTGAGTTTCTGCACTGTTGTTCGAGAAGCTCCTGTTGTTTTTATCCTTGTGTCGTCGACATCGATTAATAGCAGTTTTTCTAGTGAATTGCCTGTTACAAAGATATTGCGGAATCCTAATGGACGTATGCTTCGGAGGTGGAATCTGCTGAGGACATGCTATTTTAGAATGGCAGAACGTCTCTGCTCTTTTGTCCGTCAAGCAGCTGAAATGGCCCTCATTCACGTGTGAACAATTCAGCTCTGTGCTTCTTAACTGCGCACATAGTGAGCGCTTTCTATAGGTCATTTCGAAGCGAGTCTCTTCCCAAAAAAGAAAACTGCTTCCTTAAAGCAACGGTTTTTCGACGTCCCCTTTATAACTTTGTACTTTCGTTTTTTTTTTTAAACGAACGCTTCCTTGGTTCCAGATAAGTATCTGTTGGAATCTTGGCCTTTCTCAAAAGCTCTATGTATTTGTCCATTAGGTACAACAAAGTACGAAGCAATCTGTTCCGAAGAATTCAGTATTGTTGTCATTTTCGACGTTCACTCCATTTTCTGCTTCGATTCTTTTAATCGTTTCATACTTAGCTTCTGAGAACATAATAGTATTTCTGGAGTACCCGTTCTTTCACAGGTTAAGTTTTTTCGTCTCTTGCTGAATTAATGGACCGCACATTCGAGTCTGATTGCTGCCTGCTCGCTGTGCCCCGTTTATACTAAATGCAATCATGGATTCGAATATATACGTTGAGCACGTATGGTCCTACACACCCCGCACAGTTATATTTCGGAAGCTACTCAGATAATGCAAAAAGGTGCTGTTGTTCAGTACATTGTCAGTGCTCAATCCAACTGCGTCAAATACCCAGTTAAGCGATAAGCGTGGAATCTTTCGCAACAACCTTCCATTTGATTACGTTGAACTGCCGAAACTTGCACATTATCAATTATGTACTTTGAAAAAATGGATTTATTACTTTGTATTTTGTTGCTGGGCCGGTGTGGCGCAGTCGGTTATATGGTCGATAAATTGGTACCAGACTTGTCTGGGAGGACAAAACACTGACTTGATCATCGGCTGGCCCTCGCAAGTCATTGTATAGGCGAATACACGTTCCAAAACCTCAACGATTAGGAATTCCACTAAAACTCGTTGGCACATCCCAAGTGGATTGATACGCCAGTGACTTTATCCTTTATCCTTTTATTTTGTTGTGATCGAGGGCATGTGGCCGTCGGTAAGAGAACTGTTCGACTCTGAACGATAATCGATGGTTCAAAACCGCACTAGTCCCAATCAACGCCTTCATTGCTTCGAGATCGCCAGATTGGTGCTAAAATTGTCGAGTCTGAAAGCACTGACTTCACACATCGGCCCCCGCAAGTCATTGTAAGAGTGCACATTCGTTCACAAAGGTTAAACGATTCTGAGTTGAACGGTTAGGCGGATCGATCGAAAGATTTATCAAAGCCGTGTTTTTTCATCCCTAATCCATTTTGTTTTATTGTTTTGTTTTATTTTGCAGAAGTTTTGCCTACAATTTTACTGATCAGTATGCTTTGCAAACAATACACTATCATAGATTTTAGGAGTAGAAAAGACTCGGGATCTTTTCGCTCAAAGCTCTGCTGTCCGGTTTCGTGATGCCTAATTAATCGTTTTCTTTCCTCGATGAGGATTCAGGGATTTATCCCGAATTTGAATAATCTTGCTAAGTTCGCGAATTCTTTTCATTCTCAGCTACTGCACTTACAAAAAGTTGAGCATAGAAACGTTAAACTGCATTAATCAATAGAAACGTTGGAGTCTTGAATTTCAAGTACATGCTCTTGCCCTTTACTCACTTTTGCGCGAGGCAAAAACACGCCGAGTTTGCTGTGTCTCACGAGGGGATGGTTGTAAAAACCAAGAATTTCCATTCAGAAAACTCTCCACAGCTTTTTGTTTCATCGTGCGAGGACAATAGAAAGGTTTTTCAAATCGAATAACTTGCACTTCTACCCCCTCTTTTGGTTGATTAATCATGTCCATTGTTCCGCTCCGCTGCAAAGAGGTGGGGTTTGTTGTAAAAGGGTTTGTAAAGGTGGATTTCGAATGAAATGTATTTCCACCTTTTTTGGCCCAGTGTTCCGATGTAGACAATAATAGTTCATTAATAGGATTTTGCTCAAAATGAATATGAAATTGCTGCGCTTCGTTTTTCGCAATCTGATTGAAATTGTCTTGAATACCTTACCATGTAGTGTAGTCGGCGTCGAATAGGTTCAGCCGGGCGAACGCGACGCGTCTACGTCTGCTCTTTCTCTGTTTGACATACACTTTTCTCTGCCTTATCTAAGTGTAGTTTCAAGAACGTGCAGACCTTTCAAATGATCCTACTCTGCCATCCTTACATGTTTTTAAACTGACTTATAGACTTCTCTGGGTGGATACGAACACCGACTTCATAGTTGTCTGATTTCCTCACGCGAGTCACTGCATAGACCACACATAGACCTTAGTAAATCTTCACGATTCTGATTTGAATTTCGACTCGTGGATGCATCTCAAAGGAATTGATCAAGACTGGTCAACCTCAACCACTATTAATGTTTTCTTGTTTTGCCAACGAGGTTTGGGTGAAAATTTTTTATTGGCCTGACGTTTCGTCTTTTTCAAAGGCCTGAAAATGGTTCAAAATAGTATCGAAGACCTCGAACTATTTTCAGGCCTTTGAAAAAGACGAGTTTGTCGAAACGTCAGGCCAATAAAAAAGTTTCACCTAAACCTCGTTGGCAAAACAAGAAAGCATTAATACATTATTAAATGCCGAGGTTTCAAGAAGAGAGGACTTCGAGATTTTTGAACGTCAACCACTGTCTCCGTCGTTGGAGAACAAAAATCTCTTAAAGGTTCTCATTTTCATACTGAAGTAGCACCGTTCTATTACTAAATGTAAAGGACGATTAAAACGTAATCCATTCAGAAGGGAACTAATGGAGTTGCACTTTACTCTTATTCAAGGGATTTAATACCGACTACTAGCCTTCGAGCAGTTGTTTGTCCCACTATTGTGTGTCCATTGTTAAAGAGTTCTCTTTCGGTTTTTATTGGCCTCGTTCAGGCTTATGTGTAAATGATTGAATAGCACTTTTTTTTTCTCTATCGCCTACAAAACCTTCCTTCTTTTTTCCTCGCATCTAAGGATTGGTCTGGGCCCTTTTGTGCTCTCCAATAACTTATTCCGTTTTGCTAATTTTTTCCATTCGGTATTACTGCTTTATTAGTTGACAGAAATGAATGAATTGTAACCGTGCTAACCTTCCAACATTGGAATTTGTTGCGCTTTTTATGTACGGAAATATTTGGTATTTCAAACGAAGATGTACCGCACCTTTTCGTGTCGACCAAACGTTTTTCGAACGCTCAATGTTTGATAAAGTGAAGTGTAACAAAGTTAACAGTATTTTCGAAAGCAGTGTTTTAGTTATTAACATGTAATTATGGTTTCTTTCAGCAACAGCTTTCTCTCATCTCTCTGTTTAGCAGCTCTTTAATTAAACGTCTGCCTCTTCTTGCTGTATTGTTGTCCGTTGGTAAGGGGTTCACCGTGGCGCTTTCACCTCGTAATCCCATTTCTCCAGGGAATATGCGCTTACATTACACTACGAACGAGTTTTTTTTTATTGGATTGGAAAGGGTTCCATTGGTGACCCGCCATTCGCACACATTTACTGCTCCCTGCTCATTTTCTTAAATAGGTTTCTCGTATTCGTTAGTTTTTCTGCATTTCTGTACATTCCCAATACTCTTTCGCTGCGTTTTTGGTTTTTCTTCTATGCTTTACCGGTGATTGGAAAAATGTGCATATTTTTTTTTACTTTCACTATCTTTTCAAAACATCTTTCCTCCCTGTTTCAGCGACAAAATGTTCGAGCGATGACTTTAACTGAAAGCAGTGTCCACTTATAATTTTTCTCAATAATTTCATCCCATTTTTCGGTAGATGAGTGAAGGGAGCTTCATTACTTTGCTTATTCATTCATTCATTCATTTTTTTTTTTTTTTTTTTTTTTTTTTTTTTTTTTTTTTTTTTTTTTTTTTTTTTTTTTTTTTTTTTTTTTTTTTTTTTTTTTTTTTTTTTTTATTTTTTTTTTTTTTTATTTTATTTATTTATTTTTTTTTTATTATTCATTCATTCATTCATTCATTCATTCATTCATTCATTCATTCATTCATTCATTCATTCATTCATTCATTCATTCATTCATTCATTCATTCATTCATTCATTCATTCATTCATTCATTCATTCATTCATTCATTCATTCATTCATTCATTCATTCATTCATTCATTCATTCATTCATTCATTCATTCATTCATTCATTCATTCATTCATTCATTCATTCATTCATTCATTCATTCATTCATTCATTCATTCATTCATTCATTCATTCATTCATTCATTCATTCATTCATTCATTCATTCATTCATTCATTCTGTACATACATTAGTTCATTCTTATTCGCATAATGTCTTCATTTACTATACGCAATTCCAATAATTCAAGAGTTCCCAAAAGACCTACTAATGCCCTGTACACTATGGTGCTGTGAATTTTTTCCGCTTTTATAGCATTATCCGCTTTTCTTTTTTGTGGTCGTACAAAAAATGATTTTCATTAGTTTTTTTTTAGTAATACCTTCCGAATGGAAACAAACTGGTCTGGATGGACTGGATTACGGAAAAATTACTTCCATCTCAAAACTGGTGGAGTTTTGAGATGGAAGTAATTTTTCCGTAACCGCAGATAAGAACTTATATGTCATAAATATTATGTTTTTGAACATGGGAACCAACTACATTTTTTTTCTAAACCATTTCTACTGGTAGCACGAGGTATTTTTCATTGAAATTTGGTCGAGATCGGGTTCTTAGCCTTTGTTCTCAAATTATGGCATCTTTCTTACGCAACAAAACAGTTCAATTGTATTGCATTGTCCGGACACATTTACAATTGTATTGTATTGTATTGTGTTGTATTGTCTTTTAAATGTACAATTCTATGGCTTCTTAGTAAGCCAAGTAGAAAAAGGTGGGGTTGCTCTTGCTGCTTTATTTTCTTTTCAATGCTATTATTTGCGTGCGTTCGCGTTGCTTTGTTCAGTAGAACTTTCGTATATTTATGTTTTTCTCATGAAATGTAAAAATGCATTTATAGCTTAACTTAACTAACTTACCTCTTCACGTCAGAGATTAGATTTCTCAACTCAGTTCTACTGATTTCTTATTTTTGAAAACTATCCACAAACTTTTTTGGTCATTCATTCTTCTCAGTCGTCACGCAGTTTTTTTTTTCTTATTTTCGTAATCCGTGATCCTAAGAGGATTTGTAGTAATAGAGACTAGTAGCGGCTCTATTTTCAGAGTAGTCAATGACGTCTTTGTCGGCGCGGCAACGTGGAACTTTGATGAGAAACAAGTCCGGCGACAAAACACCGGGAAAAGGAGCTACGATGATCGAAGCGATCAAGGTGGGAATTGGACCATACCTTGAACAAGGTGGCGGCGAATGTGACTAACATCTGGCTGTTAGAAATTTCACTTTCGTTGGATTGGTTGGGATCAGAAATTTGGTTCCATTTCTTCACATTTCATTTTTAGACATTTTATTTTTAGTCACACAACGCTTTTAAATCCCTGAGCACATTTATGAGTTACAGACAATCTGCTTAGAAAAATCGTGCCGGTCCCACCATGGCGACCGAAATCATGGTAACACTAGCATACATCAAGAAACTATGAGACCAACCACGGGGTTGTCAGCCACAAAACCATACATTATACAATACAACACAAAAAAAAACACACATAATACATAAAAAAACGACAAACGACACTAAAAAAAAACATTAAAAAAAAAAAAACCTTCTAAAATTAAATTCACTCATCACTGCATTTTCATCCAAAAAATACCACAAACTTTTTGCACACTTCTCTCCACCATTTTTTTTTCTTATTTTCGAAACGGACAGAGACCTTTTGTATAAACTCACCAAGCCAGCGGTTTTTTTCACAGACACAGACTCGCAGCACGGAACTTTAATAAACACCACACACCGAAACAGACAAACATACAAACGAAGCCATACCTGAACAAGGTGGCGGCGAATGTGACTAACATCTGGCTGTTAGAAATTTCACTTTCGTTGGATTGGTTGGGATCAGAAATTTGGTTCCATTTCTTCACATTTCATTTTTAGACATTTTATTTTTAGTCACACAACGCTTTTAAATCCCTGAGCACATTTATGAGTTACAGACAATCTGCTTAGAAAATATCGTTGCCGGTCCTCACCATGGCGACCGTAAATCTATGGTAACAGCTAGCGTGATACATTCAATGAAAGCTTATTGAGACGCAATCCACGGGGTTTGTTCTAGCCATCAAACACCATACATTTATTACATAGTACAATACATAAGAAAATAATCACACATAATTACATAAGGAAAAATATGACGTACGAATACGTAACGACTCGACTAAAAGGGGAAATTGCGCTGAAATGAGAACAATTTGAAATAAAATAAGATATGGATTCAAAATACACTTCTAGATGGAGCACTGCTGTTAATAAGTTGCCAAAAAATGTTCTAGCGTTCATCGGATTGCATTTATCGAAAATCCTGCAACTAAAAAAATACAACTACCATAGTTCATTAAAATTTGATGAGATTCCACATAAATTTATCCTTTGCAAACATTTTTTTTCCTTTTTTTTTGCTTTTATCTGAGAAACAGAGACTGAAAAAAGAGAAAGTCAACGCTTTTTTGTTATGCTGCTCTTTGTTACTTGCATCCAAAGCCTTAGAGTCAAGGATTTTTTCCCTTTATGAGACGAAACTTGGATGACTTTATCGCCTGCAGCAGAGGACAAGAAGCCGCTTAGTATCACCTGCCGTAGGAAACGGCCCGGAAGATACGGCTTCGAGCGTTCCGGCGCACTACTTTCCACGAGGAGTTCGATTGGAGCGCGCCAGCCTTGTGCACGCGCGCATTCCTTTTTCGGGCTGTTTTTTACGGCAATTAGGAAGAAGTGAACGGAATCACATCCCTCTCCATAATCTGCTATCCCGTGTACAAATACTCCACCTAAAATCCGCACCACCTCAGATTCGTGGTATGCTGCCTTTAATGGGTAGACAAGAAGATGCAGATGGGTAAGGGGTGAGCAAGAATTGAATTGATAAAGTGGATAAAGTATATAAAGTTAATCAATCCGCTTGGGATGCGCCCCCACGTTCACTTCAATTCAGAATCGTTTGAGGTTTACGAACGTGTAATTGGCTTATACAATTACTTGCGGGAACTAGCCGAGCTGTGTCAAATCAGTTTTTTTATCGTTCCAGACAAGTCTGGTGCCAATCTATCGACACCGGAGGGATGAAAAGCTTGGTGAGCACTAGGGCGGATTCGAACCTCCGATCGATCGTGCAGGCAGCGGAACCTCTAACAACTACACTACACCCACCTAGATTAGATAAGAATTGTAGAATAAAGGAGCAGCTGCAGAACTGTTTCACTTTCTGGACTCTAAACAACAGCTAGGGAGAGACTCACTTATTCTTTATACCTCCTATAAACAAAACTGAAAATAATGTTTGTAAAACTAAAGAACTAATCTTCGTAAACTTCACACACGTGCGTGTTATTTGTATACTTGTAATGATACACTAACTACTCTAGTAACACCTATGCGTAGCTTATAGAAGTGCTCCAATTTTAAAACGTATACGTTTGACCTCCGTTGAATCTGAGCACTGCAACTTTTCGATTATGAGTGTGAAGCTATAACCAAGATTATTAACACTCTACATAAGGGGTTAACGTTTTGGCCCCGTCGCCTTCGCTGGAGCCTGGAAAATCGGAGCGTCTGTTTCCTACTTTCTCAATTGTTAACTCATGACGCGCACGAAATACTTAGAAAGAAGAAATGCAAAAAAGGTAAGCTGGAGTACATTTATTCTTTCTTAATACATTTTTGGCGATGTTTGCTCATCGGAGCCAACACGCCGATGTCCAAAGCGTGGGGCTTTGGACTGAGGTAATAGCGTCTTGTCAGAACAGATGAACGCCTGAACTGACGGACAATCTACCTAAACAACGCTCAGTTGCGGAATGTTTCCGCGACCAATTGCTATTGTGAAAACATTGTTATCCGGATTGCAAAGAGCACATTTCCGGATATAATCCGTACAGATCCGCCTCGCTTACCTCATCAGATCCTCCTCTATCGTTGATTCATCCACACAGTTCTATAAAAACAACTTTGCGTAACTCTCTCGCTTACAAGAACGTCATGTCCATTCTTTTGCTCAAACTCACAAAACCATGTTAATGTGATGGATTTGGCGACGTATATTCTATTGTGTCAAGAATTCTTGACTTGCCAATGCAATCCTGATTCTAGTAATCCTAGCTGCATATAGCTCTTGCTGGAAAGTCTTAGTTGTGCCAGAAAGTCTTGTTTGGAACTTCTGTGATTCATTTGTTATGTATATATCTATGTATATTTTTTTAAATCATGGAACGAAAATACCGCGTGTTGAAAAAAATACCGCAAAACCAAACGAGGGAAAGAGGTGGAAAGGAAAGGCAAGCTAATAGTCAAATCAATTGTGTTGCAAGGCTTGAGAAGAGGTTAGCGTCAATTTTGTTTATGAAATCTATGTAGGAAAGAGATCCCGTGAGATGTTTAGCACAGTGGCAAGTGCGAGCGTGTCGCTTTCGCTGAAATTCGTGCGCAGTGACATCCTAAAGCATTTCGGAACTGCCGCAATTTTTCATATATGTGACTGATTAATATTTTATGAAGATTGAGAACTTCTTACAATCTTATAGTTGAGATAAGGAAAGAATATTTTAAGGCATATGCTGGAAGCGACGATGGTAGAAATTTCTATCGATTTCTGCACAGTTATGAATTTTGATCTGTGCAGATTTCTTGAAGATGAACCACTGTACTATGGTCAGGTTACAATGACGTGGAGCTCGGTTTGACTGTGTAGGTAGTTGTGCACGATGCGGGACCCTAACCTGCTCCGGTTTAACTGCGGAGATGAGTAGGTGTCCTATGGCAGTATGCTTCTGGTCGTAAATTTATGTCATTTGAACCCTACTTCTTCTCTTAGGTTCTATTCGCGGGTGCCAAAAAAGGGATTTCTGCAAGATGTAAAGTTTTCCTGCCACAAATAGAATATGCATAAGTACGTGACGTCTTAAACACTAGTTAGGTACGGTTGTGAATTATCAAAGCGGTAATGATGATAGCTTTTTCTACATCGCTTTGCGTCTGCTTGTTTGTTTTTGTTGCGTTTGTTTAAACAACACAATCTGACCTCAGGATTGACCTGTTCCCTCAATGTAAGTTACATCGCACGTCAGACTCGGTAGACATACATATCGGATGGAAGATGATAGGTTTGTCTTGGGTTCTTGAAAGGAACCGTTCAATGAATAATAAAGAATGAATAACGACAATAACGAATGAGTTCTGGAATCCCACTTTTACCTCTGCCCTGTTCTGCGAGCTCCAGCTGCCTGATATAGTTTATATAGATTTACTACTACTATCTTCGTCAAGGAGCGGTGTTCTTACGCAGAAATACCCTTCGTTTGGACATCCCGCAGCGAGAATTGCGGGCTAGCAACGGCCGCACATCCAGTGGACATGAATAAGATCTTTTTGAATTCGAATTGCTTCTGTATTCGCTATCTTGAACGATCATCGGAACCTTTATACAAGTGATTTGGCACTTGAGCGAGTAAACATGGTATTGTTCGAATCAGTCTTTGTTCAGGTCTCTGAGGATTACGAAGGTGCCAGAAAGTCAGGCAAATAAAGTTCCAGAAAAAAAACTCCTACTCACACTGTTGGGCACACGTCTCCTCCTCTGGTTTTTCGATCCGTTGAAATAGAATTTGCCAGGATTATCGCTATGAATTAATTTCAGTAATTAGCAATTGCACAAAGTGCGAAGAAATCCAATTTTTATAAATTTGAAATCTCCAGCGCATCTTAGCAGCACAATAAACGATAAAATCAAGGAGAAAGGAATCTTTCAAAACAAAGGAGTATCAGTCGTCCAGAACTAACAGGTGAAGAAAAAGGAAAATTAGGCACCAAGCTTTTCATCCCTCCGATGTCGATAAATTGGTACCAACTTTTTTTTGAAGATTTTTTCAAGGCAGCGTACCACGAAATTGACGCAGTACGGAAAGCCAGGGAAACTGTTGAATTCGGATTGTAGATTACGGAAACGAGTGTTGCTCCGTCCAACCTAGAAGATCGCAAAAAATGGCGAAAGGCGGCGACGGGCGAGCGGTCGAGGACCAATGAGGTCTCCTCGCCACCTCCCAAGGTAATACCAATGAATGGGCTGCTGAGAGGATGGGACCGTTGAGGTGACACGTTCTAACGTACCTCGTAGGCACAAACGCTCTTCCCACATAGTTTTTTTCCGCAATTAGGGGAAGTTGAGCGGAAACCACGCTGGTTTCGATAATCTACAAGCCGAACTGTACGCTTTCCTGAGAGCTTCCGTACTACTTCAGTTCACGCGATATGCTGCTTGAAAAACATTGAGGTGAGCTCACGGATGCTCATCCACACGATCGTCATACAGATTAGTGGTCTAAACCGAGACCCCGTCGAGGGAACACCCCGACACAACACGTTCACAAGACTTCGCTTGATAATTTTCTTTGACATTGGTATCATTCGTTTATTTATTCAGAAAAAGAATTTGGAGTTCTCATTCCTATGGAGAGATGCTGCTCAACAGATAAGTCAAAATAACCGTACTCCGTTAGGACAAACTTGTAATCTGTTACTAGAAAAAAGTGCTGCTAGAGACCAGGCTAGATTTTCTTATTTCTAGCCACCTTAAAGGCATCACGATTTTGACGGGGTGCAGAACCAACATCGAAAGCGTAGAGTTTGGGTACTAGATGGCAGAAACCAGCGTGGTTCGGGTATCTTTGCCTGGTCGTCGGAAAAGACGGGGTAGGAGCTGCTTTAGTTCCTACGAGGTACGTTAGGACGCACCGCTCTGAACACGTTCCGGCTACCTCTGAGGCCTATTCATTGGTTTCAAGAATAGGCTGGTGAAGAGACCTCTCTTATCATTGACCGCTCGCTCGTGGTATACAAAGGTTGGGCTGAAGTCGTTGTCTTCAACTACGCTTTTTCTACAAAGATTAGGGAAAGGAAAGCGGAACCACAGTGAAGTTTCCAATCCACTACACGAATTCTAAGCTTTTGCTGCGGGTTCCCCACCACCTCGAAATCCTGGGACACTGGCTTTAAACATCAGTATATTTTTAAAGGATAAAGTGTCTGGCGTTGACCAATCTGTGTAGAATACGGCAAAACGTTCACTTCAATCCAGAATAGTTCGAAGTTTATAAACTGCGAAGCAAGTCATCGTATAGGCTGCTCATTCGAGCCGATGTATCATGTCAGGTTCCTTTAAATTTTACCAGACAAGTCTGGTACTAATTCATAAACCTTGGAATAATGAAAGGGTTGGCTGGTTTCAGTGCGGATTCGAACCATCGGTGTGCAACCTCTTACCAATTACCTGATTAAAAAAAACAGATAATTAAGGAGGCTTAGGAAGAGGTTAACTTTAAGAACTCGGGAATCCTGAGGATATCCTAGAGGATGTGAAATACTGTGTTTCTTTATTCGTCTTAACAAAACTTCCAAGCTGTTTTCTGGTTGTCGATGTTCATCTCGCAACTATTGCGGACTAGTAAACGACAAAATTCTACGGAAAAGGGGCCTCGTAATAGATCATCGATTATTTCCGTACCGGTATCCCACCTTTGTCTTTCCATGATATGCCGCCTATATCCAAGTCTTCATTGCTCTGGGGTCGATAATTAGGTACTATGCTTGATTGCAAGGATAATGATACATAGGCTGATTATTGGAAGATATTAAGTAAACTGTATACGTCCTCAACAGATTCTAAGTGGGGATCGTACACATTGGTGCATCTTTGGGATTAATGGTCACCAAACACTTTACTATGATATCCTTTGAAACTATCAAGTCCTAGAATGCCTCGGCAGCAACGACACGCTCGTGTAAATACTGTAATTTGTAGCAAAAAAAAATTCTTTTTTGAATGCTCTCTGTAAGTGCCCATTGAAGCACTTGTGAACATTACTTGAAAGCCAAAATGTGGGAGCATACGTTAGCTTCGAACAAATGACGCGTGATGTTTTTTTTTAAGGTGACAAAAGCGTATCCGGAATTACGACGGGCTGAAAGGCAGTTTTTCCGAAAGCAGTGACTTATATTACTATGGATAAGCATTTCTATCGGCTTCATTCACTTCGAGTGCGGTCAGGCGAAGCTTTCGTGGATGGAGAAGTAGGGCGCATAGCATTAAATCGAGTATGCCACTAATTCGGTGCCATTTCCCTATACGACGTAATTCTTGTTGTTGGACCGGGAAATTTAGTTTAATGGCACCGTTGAAACGAAACTTAGCTATTTGAATTGCTCGTGTCACTTAGTATCTATTTTATTTTATTGGTAGGTTTGCAGTTCGCATTAAATCGTGTTTAGTGCTCAATCACTGCATTTTTTTTAATTCGTAAAAAACAAGGAAGCAGTTGTCTCATCTTCCATGCGTAATTTTTTCCTCGGAAGAACTTATTACAATTATAACAATTTTCTCGTTCTCTATATAATAACGATGTCTACTCAAGAATTGTAGTTGTTCCGGAATCCTAACAATTCTCCAATCCATGCCGTTTGTTTACGTTCGTTCTGGAAAACTTGTACTCCATTCTCTCACATGCTTCACGTTATTCGCATAGAAATTGGGGCGATAATATGTTTGCGTGCGCTGCAAAAATAACGCTGCTCTCGATAAACTTATACATAGGCTCCCTCTCGAATACCGCGCCTTTATCTGTCAAATGATATTATTTTTAGGAGTTCTGTTATACGATAACAGTCGATTGCTTCGGTGTTTCACACTCACAACCTGTGCACCTTCGATTACATTAAACTCTCCTTTCTGCTCACTTTCTTACTGTCGTTGGTGCACCATCTAAAATTATATGTCGAAACGAAACTCTCGATCTATGTTTGAATCAAAAATCGTAAGAGCTGTACGCAAAAAAAGAACGCAAAATGATTTCCATTTTTCAGTTCTTGATCTCAGTTGCTCTCTGCTATGAGCCCGTAGCCTGTGCACTTTGTAATTAGGAGTAACAGTGGAATTGAAATGTTCTTTTATATTCTTTTTCAGAGGTAGGTTTCTATCAACAACTCATTACATTCCCTTGAAAGAGAAAAAAAGCAGTTCGCAAAATGTTGTAAAGAAAAGATTTTGATGCGGAAACACAACTTTTTGGTAAGGTGCGACTACCGTATCCTTAACCAATTTCCTTCCCATCTGGTGGCTGGTGTTTAGTGATGTGAATGCGCAGTCAGCAATCTCAAAAATGTGAATCCCAAGTCCTTTCCAGTCAATAAGAGCAGGGCGGAAATATTACTTGCGCTCAACAATACATGAAGCTAATGTTCTAGAGAGTACACTGTTGCTTCTCTCGTGCCTATCACGTAGCCTCGTCGCGAGGGAGAAAGTCATAACTCGGTTTTGTGAGGTTCTACTCGGTTTGGGATGTCGATGGCTCGACACCGCCCAATACCAACCAAGCTTTTCAGTAAATTGGTACCAGACTCGCTGGAGGATAAAAACACTTGCCTGATACATCGGCTGTCCTCACAAGTCATTGTGTAGCCCACATACGGACTCTATGAGCTCCAAATTATACCAAATTGGAATCGAACGCTTTTGTCGTCTTTGTTCGTCTCAGAGGGACTCACGGACTTCAAGCGCTTTATTGCTTACACATTTCTTTACACACAAAAAACCAACTTAATAATCTGAACCACTAATTAGTGGAAAAATTTTCCACATTTCAGAAACATCTCTGTGCTCTCAGACATGTACTAAAGAGGTTGCGTTCACCGCGCAACCAATTCACGTCCAATTCATTCCTGTTTTTAGGAGAGATTCCTTCACTTCCTCTACAGAGTCTTTTTTTTTTGCTTCTTATCTTTCTATTATTTTCATTAGTGGCGGGTGTAGTGTAGCAGTTAGAGGTTCCTGTTCCTGCAGGATCTATCGGAGGTTCGAATCCGCCCCAGTGCTTACAAAGCCCCTCATTCCCCCGGGGTCGATAAATTGGTACCAAACTTATCTGGGAGGATAAAACGCTGACCTGACACATCGGCTAGCCACTGCAGGTCGTTGTATCGGTCAGGTATACACTCGTAAACCTCAAATGATTCTGAATTGAAGTGAGCGTGGGGGCGCATCCCAAGCGGATTGATTAGCGCCAGACACTTTACACTTTAACTTCATTCTTTTTATCTTCGTCGATTCAACTTATAGTTAAACACTTCCCAAAAAAATCTATCTTTCATGAACGTCAGTGCTCTTTCAAGAATTCTACAAATATCTCGAAGCCTTTGGCGCGAAGAAAAGATGGATACTGATTCTTTGATGCTTCAACCACTTCCAAGGTTTGACAAAATGTTAATTAAAAAATCAACGGGAATTTCAAAAAACAGAGAAATAGCGGCAAGAAGAAAAGCTCTCAAAAAACATGTTTGTTTTAATTGTATAGAGCAACCTTGTAGATGAGAAAATAGCATCCTCCATCGTTTTCAGAATAGAATGGCTCTTCCATCCAGGGTCAACAATACTTGCTTCAGTTGTAGCTTGATATCCCACAAGACGTTTTCAGAATTGGCTTTATTGAACAATCCAATAAAAACCAGTGAGACAGTTGGATTCCTTTAAGTATTTCGAGGTTAGGGGTCAGGAAATTTCTCCGATGTGCCCTCACGTTTCACTGGGAGACTTCCGAACCAGCGGAAAGAAATAAATTGCAGGATTGCACTCATCTTTTGCTGATAATATTACCACAGTGACATTCTGTGAAAATCGTGTGAGAGCTCTAATTATGTATAGGGATGGTGAAATTTACTGCGATTTTTTGCAAAAATTTGCTGAATTCAAAAGAAACCGTTTCAGAAACTATTAGAGTCAAATCAAGTGGTATCGAGGTATAAGAACACATCGTAGCCCAATCTTCTTTGATGCGACTACCTGGTTTTTTTTTTTTTATGAAGTCTTTCTGTTTGTTCAAAATCCGCAAGCGCTTTAGAAAGGATGTCGTTGTAGCGTGAGTTCCTGTCCTTTTTTTCGTGTTCGCATTCTGTGCTGCCTTTCTGAACTTCTCGTTCGTTTTGTTTTTTTACGAACATCCCTACTGACGTTTTCTGGTTAACGTTTCGCAGCGAAAATAATTAGGCTTATAAGCTACTACCTCACGATATAAAATCAACTTTTCACTGCTAAGCGGAGCTTCACCAACTGGGGAAAAAATCCAGACTCACATTTCCGAGCTTTTATTTCGTCATTTAGATGCAACATGCACGTCAATAATGGTTCCTCAAATTTACAAGAATTTTGACAAATTTGTTACTCGACTGCTGTCATTTTCGTTGTGCTGGGTCCAAGAATGAAGGCAAAATCCGAAAATTGCCAGAAAGGAAGTGGTGGGCAAAACTGCGAAAATTGGTGTTTTTTTGTAACAGAGCGATATACATAAGTGCAGTAATTTCTGCAATTCTCTGGATGCTTTTAGCATAGATGATTCCTCTATTGATCTAAGTTCGTAAGGATTGCTAGGAACGGCAGCATTTAACATAAAGAAAATAGGTGGTTTCCGCTTCCTTCCGAATCTATTGTGTGTTGGTTGTGGCTGTTCTCATTTTTCAGCTTATCGTGCATACTCATTCACCAGCAAAAACGTTCTCCTTGTTCGCATGCAATTTTGGAAAAGTTGGTAGACACATTTGTCGGACTAGGAGTAGTTGGAGGAAGAAAACTGGTTGAGGAGGAATTTTCCTCCTGATTCCTTTATTTCTGTTTTTATTTTTAGATAAATATGGGCGTAGTGCAGTGATAGGAGGTTCAGCTGCACCCTTATGGAACCTAATAAATTCATAAAACCTCAAACGATTCCGAATCGAGGACATTCACGTCGGCACATTCACAAGCCTTGATCAATGCCAAACACTTTATCGCGTACACACATCCTTAAGAAATGACGGGTGCCACTTCTTTTTTCTATTTTTGCATTTTTCCCCTTCCGTTTCTCTTTTTCTGCATAGACCAGTGCTTGTGATTCTTTGACGAAACCCAAGCTTAGGGTGTCCGATTACTCCGCATAGGAAGTTAATCAAACCGACTTCTTCTGGATGGGGGCTAGTTGTCGGAGTTGTTTTCTGCTTCTGGAGGGCGTTTCTATCACCGCTGAGGCGGCCAGGGCACCGAGGAGGGAGTCTCGATTCATTACCTTCTTTTGTTCTCACGGTGTCTGATCGATTCCAACTGAAATGAATTGCTTGGCCACCACTAAGCCTCTGCGTGCCCACTCCACTGCTATTCTTTTATTTACTATTCAACGCTTGAACAGACGCGTAATCGACCTATCTTGGTTGGTAACAAATCGTTTCCCAGCGAGCTGGCTTTGTTTCAAAAATATCGATCATTCCAGCTGCTGCAAACAACCATGGAGTACCTGAATAATTCATTCGTTTCGTATATGTCCATTTCATATTTTCGTTTTCTTCACCATCATCCATAGAGTGTTCATTGTAGTGTCCTTAAACGGCTGAATTTTCGTTTTCGACGTATCCTCGTTTTCTGGAAAATTTCATCACTAAGAAATTCGTTGTCTTTTCTTTTAATAACCGCTTCCAAAAGAATTTGTAGAGATGAAGAGGGTATCTTTGGTGGCCAACGGTTGTTTCACATCACCTCGCGGATTGTTACCGCAAGGTTCCCTGCGGAAGGTACGCTAATGAACTTTGTTATTAGTAAACAAAGCAATGCCCGCGTTCGCGATGCTATAAAAGTCAAACTCGATGTGGAAATGAAGGGTTCCTTGTTTAGTGAAAAAGGATCATTTAACAAAATACTTAAAATTACTGGAGTGAACCGTAGAAACGAACATAGACAAGTCATTTTGTGTTCCCTTTCTCTTTTTCAGAGATTTCATTTCAAAAAAAGGAATCGCACAAAAACATTCTCAGAATAAACCTGGATTGGAAAGGAATACTTTTGCAGCTTTGATTACCTTAGTTGAAAAAAAGATAAATCAGTTCTTTTCGCCCCGTTATATCCTTCGTTGCCCATTGAATTTATTCAGGCTGTTAAACTATTACTTACAAGCATAGTTTTAATATAATATAATAATATAATATATATAATAATATAATAATATATAATATATAATATAATAATATAATATAATAATATATGTTTTAATATAATTTTTTTCCTGATTTATTTTCATTAAATGGAGATTTAAGGATTTTAGAATCACAAAACTACATGTCGAAGCTGTTTAAAAAGGGATATTTCATAAAACTCTGGAAAGTTAACTTTTTTACTGCTTTCTTGCCTTTTTTGACTTCAACAAATCAAAGAAAATTGAGAAATGAAGTGAGAGAAAATATAAATCCAAGGGATGCGTCGTTAATAATCCCTAAGTAGGATCCTTCTTCAATCCTCGCTCTCAGTTTTCGTTTTCACGGTCCTTCTACCGTTTTAAAAGTATGACGTCATCGGAGCAACTGAGAAGGTAGGTTTACTGCTAAGGATTGAAGGCGAGAATTTGAAAGCGAGGCATAAGGGAAATTTTATCAATGATTTTACCAGTATTAGTTGATTTTGTTGTATGCTCAAGAACGAACATATAGTCTTTGTTGTTGAAAGGAAATGTTCAGCCTGACATCGGAAAGAGGGAGGGGTCGACGTTGGAACGGTGAAGTTTCCTAACTTACGAGGCCAAGCAAGATGGGCGTGGTGTCATTGCGAATGCATTCCAGAATAGAGAAATATCATGTACCTTCTTTGAATGTTATCATTATGAGAATGCAATCCTTTTTTATTATTGTTCACAGCCGCCTATTTGTCAAAAAAAAAACCAAAGAAAAAAAAAGCGCAGCAGCACAAAAATATGGAAATCTTGAGGGTTTTTGCGAATAGAATACGCTGCGTATGAAACATTTCCGTCAACATTTCAATGCTCATTCAAATTTGCTGAAATCAAAATGCTACGTCTAGGTAAACAAAAATGGTCTACTGAAACCAACGAACTCAAAAATTTCTCGTAGAAAGGAAATTTCCGCCGCATTAAAAACTTCGGAATTATTCCTTTAACAATTGTGTTGATTTCAGCTGAAACTTCATTCGGATCGCGGCGAAACTCCTGGAGCTGCGACTGCTCCGCTGATATCGGCTCTGGATGGATACACAGAAGATGAGCTCTCCGAGTATCGGCAGGTCTTCAACATGTTCGACACAGGTCCGCTACTACGAAAATTTCGCACATTCTCAATTTCTGGTATATTTTCGCTCCAATTCAACTCCAGCACATTACTCCCATAATTAAGGTTTTATTGGCGAGCAGTCATGAGCACTGCCGTAATTACTGCAGCGAAACAGCACGAAAGCAGTAATGAACACCTGTTTTTCCTCTTTTCTATCGAACCTACTTCCACATATCTTGGGTCTCTTAACTATGAAACTTAACTATGAACTTCCGAAAGAAGGGATAAAAAAATAAGTATCTTGCGTTAATGAATCCGCTTAGGATGCGCCAAAGCGTTCACATTAATTCAGAATCGTTTGAAGTTTAAGATTGCGTGTTTCGTTTGTACAATGACTTGCGAGTGCTAACCAAATCAGTGTTTTTATACTCCCAGACAAGTCTGATACAAATTTATCGAAGGATGGAAGGTTTGGTTGGCACTAGGGTGGATTCGAACCTCCGATCGACTGTTCCCGATAGAAATAGTTTTTTTGTTTTGTTTTTAGAATAGCCCTTTTCACATGAAAGCCTCCTGTTGGCTAGTTTGTTGCAGAGCATAGCCTTGGAAAAATGAGATTTTTCTCTGATAATCCAGACCTTATTTGCGCAACCACTTCGCGCAAGGAAATCTGGGTTGTTCATAAGAGGTTGTAGAGTGGATATTTAGCATTACTAACTGTTTTCGTTGACAAGAGCACAAACATCTTTGGTAAAGCAGTGAATAGAAAGTTTTTCTTGCTAATCCATGGACTATTTGTTCGAAAAAAGCGCAAAATCTTAAAAAAAAAAACCGCTGCAAGAATATGTCTGTGCCACAATATATTGAATGCGTGCATAACTTCGCAGATCATGTTACCTCCAATGCACTGAACAGAAATAACCAAGCTAATTCCGTTCCGGTGCTTGTGTCTACCGCTATTGCGCAAGTTGGTCTGCGTACTTATCAAAACGCTGGTTAAAGTTGCAGTTGCTGCGCTGAATTGATGCTTTACATCGATCGCAGTCAGCTGCGTATCAAAGCTGAAATTTGTCTGTGTTCGCTTGCTTCGAAATACTTCTTCTACTTCGAAGTCTTCATGTCGTAAAAAAGTCAAAGCTCTCAATCTTTATAACCTTTCAGTGTTCAAACATTTATTAACGGAATATCAGATCAGCATCAAGATTTCATTATGTTTTGTTTATAACTGTTGCATTTAATTAATTTGACTCTAGGAATAACAATTAGCTTAACCAGCTCTTCTTTCGAGCTGCATTTTGCGTCTGCTGATCCTTTTCTCATTTTACGTCCTCTTTTTTTGCACCTTTCACCTCTTCTTCCGTAGGAAACTCATCCGATACTGGAGTGACTATTGGATTTGATACATTTCGCTGAAATAATATTAAATAGCTCGTTTAGCTCTGAATTTAGAAGCTGCAGCTCACTTCTGCACCCTGCTTCTTCTTTTTCGCCTCATAGTTGACTATATCTTCCTTTTTAGCCTGTTTCAGCTGTCCGCCCTCGAATTTCTTCTCTTCATCCTTTCCTTTCTCTTCTTCTTTTATTTCAAATTTGGATTCCTCTTTGTCTTCTGTTGGGAACTCATCAGTGACTGGCGTCACTATCGGGTTCGATATTACTTCACCCTATGTAGAAATTTTTTCAGAGCACATAAAATAACATAGTATTTGTGGTATTTTCGCCGATTTTTTAAATCCAAAATCAAATTTATTTCTCTGTAACTCAGAGCACTCCCTTAATAATAATCTCAATATTTTGGAAGTTGTTCTTTTTTAGTTCAACTGATTCTATTCGCTTACCTTACTTCTCGGATTTACTTTAGGTGGGTTTAATAAGGTTGTTTCATCGTATTTAGTTGCTTCGGTTTTTGGACCTTTCTCTGGAAGAGGTATACATCTCATAACCGGTACCACTCTTCTAAGAGCAAATGAAAAAATTGATAACTGCCTGTGCTGTGTAAAACTGTGTGGAAGCGCTTCGGAACAGGAATGGAATTCGTTCAGGACAACTTACTGATGGCGATGTTGTTAACATTAATTGTAGTCGGGACGCTGGTCGCCCTCCCTTCAAGTGGTGTGACGTCTCGGTCAAGTATACCCTTTTTTTCAAAAATGTGAAACAACTCTAGCTCAGGGCCCTATTTACCCGTTTCCGAGCTCCACAGTTCGTAGTTCTACATTCCTTACTGTGGCGAGGCAGCAAGGTCAAGCTGCCTGTAGAGTTTTCGTAAGCAAAACCAATACACGAATTCAACTAGAGAGTTCATTGAAGGCAGCAAACCACGAATCTGACGCGGTGAGCGACTCCACAGGAAAAGCAGCGATGAGTAAATTATGGGATCCCGGTGGCTCCACTCATATCTCCTCATCCACAAAGGTGGCGCTTCCAAATGAGAGCGACTGAAGATCAGTGGTGTCTTCTCACCATCCTATTCAAGTTCAAACAGGCTGTTGAGGCGAGTGGAACGTGTATAAGGGTGCGCATTTTAGCGTACCTCGTAGTAATCGAAGTGGTTCTCACGCCGTTCCTTACGACGATCAGAGAGATGAGCAGAACTACGACGAATCCCGCAATCTACATACAACTCCATATAGCGTTCACCGAGGATTCCTGCGACCACGTCAAATTCGAGTGCTGCCTTCAATCTACTCATCTAGTCTAGAATGTTCTCCGTCATAATCTACTCCAGCTGACGTTAGGGATAGATCTAAGATTGTCTTTAAACAATTCGAGACAAATAAAGCACTCGACTAACTACCTATTTTGTTAAAGGCATCACCACACGAATATGAGGTGGTACGGATTTCAGGTGGAGTATTCGTACGCAGGATCGTAGATTATGGAGAGGAGGATGATTCCGTCCATTTCTTCCTAATTGCCGTAAAAAACGGCCCCGAAGACACGGCTTCGAGCGTTCCGGCGCACTATTTTCTGCAACAAGTTCGATTGGAGCGCGCCAGCCTCGTGCACGTGCCGCATCTTCCGGGCCGTTTTTTACGGCAATTAGGAAGACATGGACGGAATCAGCCCCTCCCCATAATCTACTATGCTGTATACGAATACTCCACCTGAAATCCGTACCACCTCAGATTCGTGGGGTGATGCCTTTAAGCAACATTCTAAGCCCCAGATAACAGTACACTTTTCCAGATACTGACCGCTAGGATACATGGCTTCATTAATTGTTGATTCATAAGTTTGCAGCTACATTTCAGATGCTATTGAGAGAATATATAAATCAATAATAAGAGAATATATTGAGAGAATATATACATCCTTCGGCTTTTCGTTACCAGAAGCTGGACTAGGCGATAACTGACTGAACGACGATAGGGTGGGGTGGAGGTTGATTGCATTGGACACTTGATTTTCTGCTCCCTGGCGTTAAGGCGAAGCCCAGGGAACGGGAGTAGATAAATGGGAGAAGGAAATAGAGCTTGCAACAAAGCTTTGCGCGTCTCAGATACCCCTGGAAAGGTATAGTTGAGTCAAAACGACGTTAAGCACGATAGTTGCGTAAGCGGCTGCGCTCGGCGCGATGGAGTGTAGCGGTTGGGATTGTAATGATCCTCGCTACCGCCACCCATCTATGCAGTTTCTCATGGTCCCACCTCGATTCCAACCGCTGTTTCCACCGCACCGCTTCGAGCGCAGTAGCTTACGCAACTGTCCGTACTTCATGTCTTTTTGACCCAACTATAGCAATTGCAATCAGCACTAGGGACAAAAACAGTAAGGAGCAAGGATCATTTTGAAAAGGAGCGTTCGAGATGTTTGGTTTTCAACCGATCTTACTAAAAAGAAGCAGTCTTTCTGGAAGAATGAGTTAATCTCAAGCCTCACCTACTATTTTCTTCTCAGCATCTTTTGTCTCTAAAATTTGCGTTTCCTGAATAAATGAATTCGGAACATTTCGAAATACACGTCGTAGTTCAACATTTTCCTTACTGCTTGCGTTTCACAACTCGGTTGTGACCTTGGTAGCGCTGTTTTCACATCCAGTTTCTCTTTTCCCTTAGGTTTTGGTAAGCTTTTCCCAGATGTGGTGTTTTTCTTATTTTCCTTATCTTCTTGCATCCTTCTACTGCTTGGCTGGAAATCAGTATTTTGGGGAAGATTATTCAACGCTTTGTAAAATTCAGAGATACCTTCTGCCTTTCTTGTCGTGTGCAACCGAGAATTTCTTGGAAAATTATGACTGCTGCCACCACCATGACAAGTATTTCCATAACACGGCTGCTATGAGAGATGAGAAATAGTAAAGTGAGCATCACTATGGTGTTGAAACTTCGCCGAAAACTGATAGGAATCTCCTTTTATAAGCGAAAATGTGTTTTTTCGATAACACGTTTATTTAGGTTACTGACTTGAATTATTTCGGTGCAAGACGCGATTTCTTTTCTTTTGTTCTACCCTGTCTTCTATAAATTATTTCCATGCTGCGATCTTTTGTGCTTCTGTGAGATGCAGAGAACAGATCTGTGACCGTGGGACCTTCTGCTAGTCGCAATCTGAGTTACTCCATAGCTATAGTTGAAAACAGCGCTGTCCTGTACGTAACCGCTCCTACACGATATTGCACCATGAATGAAGGCGATTTGATAATATTGCGCATTTTTCAGATTATCCTCCAGATCAACGGGCTTGTGCTTCTGACAACTTCTACTTCTATTTCATTTCTATTAGTCCTCGTCTCTATTTATCATTATTGCTAATAGGAATAACTAAAGACTCTATGCTTAGGAGCAGCGCAGATTTAGTACAAAAAGCTTGTGCGCTTAAAACACAAGATTTTCTTCTCGCGGCGACAAACTTTCTCATTTTCTTTCTTTTGGTGATAGTGACTCACTAGATTTGCATAAAAGTCCTCGGATTTCGTGGCGCATTTGTGACAAACTTGACAATTTGGTGGTGAAAACTATGGCAGTAGAGATGGCTATGGAATTTAACAGAAGTCTATAAGGAAAACAAAGTTTGAGTACTACTTGTCATTAGTTTTTGATTTTCTCTGAATCTCTGCTCTGAATTTTCTGAATCGTCTTCTTCTCAGTCGGTATGCTTTGTTACTACCAAATAGGAAAAAAAAAGAAATGAAAACTCCTCCAGTGAATCCAGTAAAGTTTCGCAGAGAGTAGAAACGGGTGAACCACGGAATCATACACTTCCGTGATTCACACATTTCAGATCGAAGCGGTGCAATCGCATTAGACGAGCTCGAGACAGCGATCCGCAATCTGGGTTTGGAACAAACGAGAGACGAATTGGACAAGATTATAGACGAGGTTTGTGGATCTAAGGTTTTCCGGATCTGTTTGCTTTGTTATCCTCTTCTCGATCAGCACAGAGTCTCAAAAATCGGGAGCACCGACTCGTTACTTGTAGTCTTTTGAATCATCTTCTGACCATTTCCGAGCTTTCCTTCCACTTGCGGTAACCAACGGTACATGACTTGTACGTTCCAGTCACGCTAAAACTGCACAAGATTTTTAAGGCTCCTTTTAGAACTCCTTGTTTGAACATTGAAACATTTTTTTCATAAAAATAATTTTTGCCGTTGCAGGTAGATCAACGAGGTAATCATCAAATCGATTTTGATGAATTTTGTGTGGTGATGAGGCGGTTGTACATGAAGAAACGTAGCTGGAATGAAGTAGTTAAAGAGTGTTTCAGCGTTTTTGATAGGGTTAGTGCAATAAAACTTCTACCGCACTATTTTGCACTCAATATTATTGAGCAAAATTTCCAGTCCGAGTCCAGCGTGATCTCTAAAAAAGATTTCCAGTACATTCTCAGAGAATTAGGCGATATCACCGATAATCAAATAATTGACGAAATCTTTCTTGAGGTGAGTGATGTCAGCAATTTTGCTTTTTCTTAAGTCTTCTATACTTTTATTATTAGCGCCCTGGTACTAATTCGTAGCTAATAACCGAAATCTTTTCGCCGCAGATCAGCACATGCATATTTCGCAGAAATTTTCCTCCAAAGAGGAGACGGAAAGGGGAAGCGCAGTCTTCTTAAAGCAAATGGATGAAATTAAACTAAGTTTTTCAAAACTTCAAAAAGGATCAGGAATGCAGAGCATCATTTCATTAATTGGCTTAGAAAAATTATCAAATATTTCTCTTTCCGCTCTCAGAGGAGAACCGTTTCCTTCTCCCTTTTTTTCTGGTCCATGTAGGTAAAACATTAATGTGTAGATGAATGGACGAATAAATAAATAAGTAAATAAACAAATAACTCCGTAAACCAACAATAAGTAAATAAGGTAGAAACCGTGTTAGTTAAAAAAAACCTTTCAGGCTGACGTTGACGGGAATGGTCTGATAGACTACGACGAGTTTACTTATATGGTGAAAAACTACATGACAGATGATGATATCAACTAAATGACCTTATATATTTACTGTACATACGGTTGACGTCCCACTTGGATCCATTGTGATTTATTTGAATGTTTGCAATACATTTTGACAACAATATCTTGTTTTTTTTTTCAAATGAATCCAGATGACCTCATAATAAGTAAGTGTGAGGTCAAATAAACAAAGGTTTCTTTGCTAAGGTTGCTTCGCAGTCGCGAATTTACTTATTTTTCCGCACTCTCGGAAGCACTGACGCAGCAGTTGCAGCTTAGATTTCGGACTATTTTTGAAACCTTAAACGCAGGATCAAATGAATGAATAAGATAAAATCCACACGATCCGCTCGAGAGAGAGGAAATTTTAAGAAGAGGGGATAAACAACGCTTAAACACCGTCTAAAGTTCACGTTATTCCAATCACAGTTCCTTTTTTTTATACTTTCGAAGATTATTTCCCCTTTTCCATGTTGCAGGATTTCACCGCCGAGGGTAAGCAGTGAGCAGCTAATGTTGTTCCAAAATCCTGTCTCTGTTTCTTCTTTGAATTTTCGAGGTTTCTGATCCCTTCGTGGAAAATTAATCACATCCATTCCAACTTATCCCACAGTTGTATCCCACTGTTCACACAAGGATCACTCGAAAAGCAGAAATGGATGATGGAAATGCGTGAAGATTAGGATCGCTCAAGAAAAAAACCGGATCTTAGCCGATTTCGGACGCAGTTCAGGTAGCGCCTTCATCGAGCTGGCTGCTTTTCCCTTCAAAACATTCCCAAAGCCCCCTAAGTTGCTAGCCGACAGATCTTTCGAATATTCGACCTTTACGAATCCCCTCCTCTTTCTCTCAATCCCCATGTCTATCCTGATTGCGCCCCTATGACCTTCAGGTCTATTGATTGTTCTACTCTCGGAGCGTCTTCTCACCTTGTTTCACTGGAACTATCACGAGCAACTTTTAGTTTTTTTTTCTCCCAAGCTGAATGAGTGGTGTTTGCCCAACTGGTTTGCGTCTGTGCAAAATATCTGCACTAAGTTTATCATCTATGATGTTTGAATGCAGCCAGTTCAGCACTGTGAACTCACTGACTCAAGTAATTGCTTTCTAGAACTTGTTATCCGTGCCAGTCTCAGTCGTTTCTGGACCTATTATCCACCAGCCAGTCTCAGGTACTTTCCCATTTCCAATTAATTCTGACTTTTGAGATTGAACTTACCATATCAATCCTTGTTTACGGCTCTCTCGATTAAATTGAATGATTAAGGAGGCCTTGAGAAGCCCAAAATTAATCTTCTTTTTTATCATGCAGATTTTTGAGAAGTACCAATCAATATCTGGTCCATCACTGGAGAAAGTGAATAATTTCTCTCCTCCTGTCCAGAAAAAGCGCAAGCAAAGTCAAAGTAACAATATGCATTCATCCATATTCACGCTTTGTTTTTGTCAGTCGGACTCTACAGTTATGAATTTTTAAAAATGAAAAGTAACATCAAACACAACACTGGTAATTTTTCTTGTTCATCCAAAAATAAAAATTTTTCAGATTACAACTATTAAGCAGCTGATAGCAATAATCTATCGCCATCCTTAAATAACAAAATAATGAAAATCCTTAAATAATGTCAACACAAGTGATTCACATAGAAAAAATTGGTACAGCAGCAAAGGCGAAAACTGCAACTTGTTTTCAAACTTTTGAATTCACGCTATTTAGTTAGAGGGTGTCTGTTTAGCACCATAGAGAAATATTAAACGGGAACAAATTCGAATAATTTTTTTTCTTGAAAAAGAGCTCTGTCCTTCTTTGCCTAACAATTTTTGAAGCTTAACCTTTTGTTTTTGGTTACACTGAGCTGCAAACAGTTGTTTTTTTAGGAGAATCAAAACCTTACGGAAGCTAATGCTTACATATTAGGCTGCTAATGAGATGTCTATTAGCAATTTTCGATAAAAGTGCCAAAATGTTTCTGTACCAAGACTTGGGTATTGTATGCCTATATAGAAAATGACGTAGATCCCATTCGGTAGTGGACGGCATGTTTTACCTCCCGCCCCTAAGGGTGTGTGCTTATATTTCATGTCTTCCAAAACAGTGAAGATACTTGCACATTCGCACTTGGATTGGAGACACCCTCATGAATTGAGTTCAGCACATCATTCATTAGAAATTTTCTAACCACATGGAGGTTCCACCGTTTATTTCTGCTTTTACTGTTCGGTGATGGTGATTTGGTTCCGTAAATGTTTCCGCAGAAAAATTCCAGTTGATGTTGCTGTATAGACATTGAGAGCGGATTGAAAAATGAATCCAGTGGAAATTCACGCGCACCACTGAAATTTGAAATCGTATTTTGGAGCAAAAATTGTTCCACTAAGAATGCGCGCTCCAAGAGACTTTAAGTAAACGCAGTAAAGTAGTTAGTTGCTTTTGGATTCTTAACGGGTTAATTTCTTGGCGGTTTTTCCTCTGTACGACCAGTCCATACGATGTTGAGTACAGACGGTAAACGCACGTCCAGTTTAACATTGTTTTAATTCTAAATACTTCATGTTCAAGAAGCAGGAAGGTGCTCCGTGATCTTATCTCTGATGAGCAGAAACATACCGTACTGGAACTTGAGGTGAAACTAATCACCTCAAAAAGAACCACATTCCTTTTTAGACCTACGTAAACGCAGTCCGCATTGTATCGCTAGGATGCGTTGCGTACACCTTAGCTGCGGTACTGTCGACGGAGCTGCCGAGAGCGTAGCGTCGCACGGCTACATAAGACGGTCGACGCAGTCTGTCGTTCGATCGCTTTATGAGCACGCGTCAACGAGTGCAAGTCAGTGTCTGATACGAATCAAATATATGTGGAACGTTCCAACTTTTTGTCATCATGAAGCAAATATAATTGCAGTGCACTTATTGTGCTCACATTTATTTCGAACTTTGCACTTACGCTATGCACCACAAAAACTTTTCCTGAAGATTTTCAAGACCACGGACTCAATCATTTCCCTTCCAGTTTATCTTCCATGTTTTTAGGCTTCATTCCTCATTGCTTCAAAAAGTAAAGCAGTCTATCGTATTTTCATAGATAATGAAAGAAGTATAGCTAAACATTCATTGTCTCAATCCAAGTAGAGTATGAAGAGCACGAACGAAGACCAGTGACGAGCAAAAATTTCGCTTTTTAAATATTACTTCAGAAAGGTGGCGACCGTTTCCGAAAGTTACTCATAGTTGCTCCTCTCAAAACCTCCACATTCTCCTCTTTCCCAACAGCTCTTGGAGTCCCATCTTTTCTTCCTGTTACTTGATTCGTTGTTTGCAAGTTATAGATTCAAACGGAATTGTGAATTTTATTTGAACCTATAACTGCTTGAACGAACTTAAAAATGTCAATTTTCTACTTGGAATACAAGTACGAGGCGGAAGACGTATACGAAAATTGACGAAATATCACGAAATTGACATGGTATAGAAACTCCAGTGAAAACAGGTTGTAGATTATGAAAACAAGCGTGGTTCCGTTCATCCTGTCCTAATCGTCGTAAAAAACTGGGGTAGAAGACAGCACTTTATCCTATGAAATAAGTTGCAGTGCTAAATTTCTGTGCACGCGCAACGTCCACGAGCGAGCGCTTTTTTCTTTTTTTCAAAAATGTCGCAATCTATGACACCTTCTCTAGCTTTCCCTCCGGATTCTCTCACCACGTCAGATTTGTCTGATGCCTTAAATTATGTTCCAACAGCAAAATCTCGTCTTATGAGTTTGAATTTCTTTTTCTCTAGGATTGTTTGAAATAATGAGTGTTGCTCGATTCCAAAAGCTCAGAAGTGTTTGGGCTCGGATGTTAGATGTCTACATCTTTCAAATGCTTAGTGATTACAACGCTAGAATAGCAACGCAATTTCGTCGGACACTTATTCGAGCATTTATGTTTTAACTGTTGCATAAAATAGAATGATTTATAAAGAAGTGCGCATCGACGACTCCATCATGTTCCTGATTACCGTATGTCAAAACTACCATGCGTTAGCTATTGTCACTAGTCATTTTTGTTGTTTCTATACAGATCGAATAAGAAGCAAAACTGTTGGCATAGAATGATATAACCGTGAAAGTTAGGACTTAAGAAATCTCGGCCACTCCTCTACCATTAGATGGAGACGGAATAGTTGGTAGAATAGTAGTAGTAGAGTAAAATGTGAGAAGGAGAGGGTGTCGACGACTGGCGATGATAAGGGGCTAGTTTCACATGTTTACAATAAGGCAAGCAGAGGCCTTATTCTTAATACTAACAGCGCTCTACACTTTTCTTAACCTAACTCTGACGGGAAGTCTACGTCAGCGAAAAAATTCCCAGCTGAGTTCTTCGTTATGCGGCGCTACTTTACGTTTTCGTTTTGAACTAGACGTCTGCGTACAAGGATTCTTGTTTAATTCACTTTCGCGATCTCGTGAGTCTCATGTCATCGTCTCGTGAGTCTTATGTCATTGCACTGTAGCTCGTGACTGGAAGCCAGTCACGACCTACAGTTCAACGACACCTCCGCAGTCAGCAGTTGAAAACTGCGCTGCTTGGTACGTAGCCGGTAAATTGTCTCCACACATGAAAACTTGTCCAAACTGTACATATAGCCGGGTCAAAACGACATGAAGCACATCGCAAACTACAGCGATGGGCTGTGTAAGGAAGGGTTCCACTACGATCCTAACCGCTACGCTCCACGGCGATGCTTCGAGGGCACTCGTTTACGTGACTGCATCGCGCGTCATGTCGTTACGACCCTACCATACAATACGTGTGCATTGAATGTATGGTCCTTGATAAATGTACTTTGAAGGCAGTGTATCACGAAATTTACAAATGGTACAGAGAGCCCAAGAAAGCGTAGAGATCGGGCTGTAGATTGAGGAAACGAACGTGGCTCTTTTCGTCCTCCTTTAGTCGTAGTAAAGAAAACGGTGTAGGAACGGCGGACGTTCCTACGAAGTACGCAAGGACGCGGCCCTTTGTACATGCTTTGGTACCCTCAGCAGCCTGTTCATTTGTTTTGCTTGAATAGGCTGTTGAGGAGACTTCATTGCTCTCGTGTATGTGACGAGTGCATAAGAGTGGCGCGCTTCAACTGATTTCGTAGTCAGGAACGCCGTCTTTCACGCCATTTTTTCACGACAACTAACGCTAACGCATGGTAAAGGAAGCCAAGCGGAACGACGCTGGTTTTCGTAATCTACAACCTGAACTCTACGCTTTTAATATGGTTTTGCGTAGCACTTCTATTTGGATACGCTGCCTTTAACGTAGTATATGCTTGACGTGTACATACGTACGCATGATCGTTGCAGTAGACAAATGTTGTTGTTGCTCCTCTTGGTAACCGGTGTAGCAGCCAGCGACAGAACATGGACCACTGACGAAGGTGTGACAATCGAGATTATCAAGAAAATCCCAGGTAAATTTATCGATCAGCTAATCGCGAACGACGATATAGTGAAGAACTGGAACTAACATGTTCAGAGTCCAAGTGCAAAATTCGCTCGGAAGTTGGTGATACTTTGGAGCAATTTTACAAGCTGACCAACAGTGAAGGAAGGGTTGTTGGCAGCAATTTTGGACAAAAACCGTAAGGCTTTGTTTTATTTCCAAAGTTTCTCGGAGGCCATTTTCAGGAACACTAAGTTTCTCGCATTCGTAGGATATTTCTGTTGACTTGAGACTCGAATTACGAGAAAAGGGAAAGGAAACTACGAGCGCAACGTAACTAGCATATAGTTGGGCACGGCTACTGTTGCAGAGGCGTGATTTCCATGGGGTAATTCGCCTTCCGGCTGTCTCAACAGAATTAAGAGAAAATGGCAAAATCTAGGGCACGGAACAAGTAAGTAGGGCAGTGAACAACAGTCGGTCGTGCTGTACAAGATGACACGCACATGGATGCTCGCCTTCCTCTGTAGAGAGTGCCACACGGGTGAGACCGCCGTCATAGTAAGTCGGCCGCCGATATGGAGTATCCACAAACTTGGGTAATTGAACTTCGTTATAACTAACAACAACATACGCAACAAAGGTGAACATAATAAGTAGTGTTCGTAAGGCGAATATAGCTCGGACTCGTGCGTCAAGCACATAAGAGAGTGAGAACAAAAAGTAGGGACGGGAGTTTAAGCAGTATGAGTACATAATGGTACAAGGAGTGAACATGACATTGGGGCCGTGGCCCAATGTCATGTTCACTCCTTGTACCATACGAGAGAGTGAGATATAACCAGCAAGTTGAAGATCCTGAGAACGTTGTGCGGGTTGCAACTGGAGCACAATTTGAGTTAAAGAGAAGGTACATTCATTGCATCAAGAGCAATTGATATGAGGCACACGGTAACGGGAGTGAATAAGAATGGCCTTGCTCACTATTCCCAGATAAATGCAAAATTTGGCCCACGCTTATACACCACGGAACAAGATGATGAAACTGGCTTATACATGGAACTCAGTGGTTCGTGACATGGCGGATCTCGAGGGTCCCACTGCAAGGTTAAAGACCGAGGATATGGGCTATGCAAAGAATCCAGCGATAAACGCGACTTCAAACGCGTAACAGAGTATGGAATCCTTACCTTCCTTTTCACTCTTTTCAGTAAACCAGTATAAGTATATTCGAGCGTTCCGAGTCGCTGTTTTCTTCGAAACTTCAATACATATCCAAGCGTTCCGAGTCGCTGTTTTCTACGACGGGTTCTATTGCAGCGCGCCACCCTTGTGCACGCGCCGCATCTTTCGGACCGTTTTCACAGCGATTAGGAAGAAATAAGCGAGATCCCACCCATTTCTGCAATGTACGACCCTATATAGTCGGAAATCCATAAAACTCCAGATTCGCAGGGTGATGTCTTTAAATGAGACCAAGCAGCAGCTTACCTAAGCAATCAGAAGCAGGCTGACTTAGACAGCAGGGAGGAGCCCAATGTGTATCAGCCTCTCACTTTATCAAATTTGTCAAGCTGATAAACTTACATGCCACGTGTTTGTTTTATGTTTCGAATACCGGAGGATGATGGAGTGTTGGATATAAGGATATTGAGGGATTTTTGATTATGTAATTCTAAGTATTGTTGATGAATAGAGCGAGATGTCCACATGTTAAGTAAAGAGGACAGCTTTCTTAGTTGGTTCTAAGCTGATATGCTTTTTGCGCCTGTTTGTTCGAAATGTCAAAGGTACTCTGCAGATCTACAGTTTTTGCTTGTGAATGTGAATGATTTTTGTTAATGATGCTTTTGAATGAAGTTTTTGTGAATACCTCTGTCAAAAGTGCTGTAGGTTCACATTCGTGTTAGGACGAGGTGAAGTAATCCGTGGCATGGACATCGCAATGGAAGGGATGTGCGTGGGAGAACAACGCAAGGTACATCTATTTTCTGAAAAAAAAAAAACTCCCATGATGTGTTGTCAAATACTCAAGAAATTATGTTCAGGTAACCATCCCACCTGAGGAGGGTTTCGGCGAGGATGCAAAGAATATGGATGGCGTTAATGTAGGCAATTTTTTTTAAATCTGGAGACGATAGAAGATTTTTTTTTTGCTTGTCAGGAAGAAGAAACACTTCATTACTTTGTCGAGCTCAAAAGTTTATTCCGACCGAACCCAGGAGAGAAATGGGTTACCGATGAAGGAGTGCATATAACAGTTAGTACATTCATCGCAATTTATTCACGGATATGCCTCACTAGGTTCGCATAGGTGACACATGAGATTCCTGAGGAGGAATGTATCAAGGCGGAGAAAGGAGACACCCTTCATCAGCAATACACTCTACATCTTGAAGATGGTACATTCATTGACTCAAGCTGGAGCCGCAACAAACCATTTATTTTTAAGCTACGAAGTGGACAGGTACCGTAGAACTTTCGATTTTGCTCGGAGAAAGTCACACAGGTTTTAGTTAATTTGAGGTCATCGCTGGTATGGACATCGCTATGGACGGCATGTGTGAAGGAGAGCGTCGAAAGGTCGTCATACCATCAGAGCTCGGTGAGCAGTTATTCAAGTCTTTCTGGAGAACACCAGAAAAATTCAAAGTACAACTTTGCAGGCTACGGAGAGAAAGGTCGCCCACCACGAATCCCTGGGAATTCACCTCTTCACTTCGAGATCGTTTTAGAAAAGGTCCTGAAGGAGGAAAAAACGGAACTTTAGCAGTTTGTTAGTTGACTATTTCATTGTTTAACTGCGATTAAAACAGGTCTTTAAATGTCTGTGATATTTACGTAGCTTAGATAAACGTTTATACATGATCTTTGCACTACCACACTTAATATAATTCACGATGTGTTGCTCCATATTGTCTTGAATTATCTCCAGAAAAGCAGGCTAAAAACTTGAAATGTTTCTTACCTGAAGGCAATGTATCGCGAAACTGGCTAGGAAATCTGCACAAAAAAGTTTGGGGTTTAGATTGCGAAAAAGAGCGCGGCCCGCTCAACTTCCCCTAATCTTCGTGAAAGAGGCGTGGGAAGCGCCCTCGTTCCAATGAGGTACGCTAGAACGCGCCAGCTTTCTATGGGCTCCGGTTTCCTTAGGTTCTCGATTCCCTGCTCTCGGATGCGATGATGATACATAGCTGAACTGCGTTTTCATCTGTATCGTAAGAACAAACGCCGTTTCCCGTGCCGCTTTTCAGTACGATCAGTTGAAATTGAGAGCACCTATTCACACTGGTAATCTACACCTCAACCTCTATATTTTCCCCCTAGATTTTCCAAACCCAAACGCTGCCTTTAATCATAGTCTTGATTGACTGAACCTTCTTTTAATAATTTGTGTCTAACCACAGCACTCAATGCAATAGGTTTAGATGTTCCTGACATAGTCAGGTCAAAATGAACCGAAGCTCGGCGCACTTGCATAAGCGGTTGCGCTCAAAGCGGCGCAGTTGAGCTAGCGGTTGCGATAGACTTGTACTGCAAACTTGAGTGGACCTAGCGAGGGCCCTTCCTCGATCCAAACAGCTGGCGCAACTACGCTGCTTCGCCGCATACGCGACTGCACCGAGATTCAGGTAGTTTTGATTATAGTTTGAAAAGTTGCAGAAATCTCATTAAAAGTAGAGGATATATGACGGTGTCTTTGCCAGTGCAGTTGGCGACGGACGACTTCATCCAGCTGAGCGCGACACGTCTGTTGCAACGTACGCTTTTCTCTGCTCTCAATTCAACAGCAGTCAGAGGTGCATCGCGCTCACCTGCCTGTTCGCACAAATTGGGCTTTTACGTTACACTTACGTTAGTTCCACAATAAGCCCCCTCCTTAATTACCCTTCAGCTCAAACCGACCAAAAGATCGCTGATAATTCATTGTTACTATTTTTCATAGTGTTTAATCTTAGAGATACTTAGACCATATAAATAACAAGGAAGTGAACCAACAAATGAAAGAGAAATATTTTCTACAAAAGAAAGTTTTTCTTACCCAAATTGTTATGATCTTTCGTACAAATTACTTCATGCAATGCCGGACCAAATTTTTAAGCCTGGTAAATTTACACAACATTTAAGGTGGGAACCAATCGGAGTGCTGAATAAATGTTACACCACACCACTTCGAGTACACCGCCTACCCACTTAGAAACAGCAAACCACAAAATTGACGATGTTTGGATCTCTCATAGACAATTTATAGTTCGAGCGGCTCGCAGATATGACGCGTTATAGTGGTATCGTTGAGGTTTCTCGTGCCGTTTTTCTGTGCCTGGATCCAAGAAGGATCGGGAGCTGAAAGAATGTGGTTTCCTCCCGCTCCCTCCCAACAACCATCTTGTTAACCGCAAGAGAGACATTTGCATCCATTAAACTATCGGAAAGCGGATATGGAAAAGTAATGGGAGTTTTGCAGAGATTATGGCGAAGAAAATTTCCAACTGTTTAATTAGCAACTGGTTTTCTTTCCGTTTTCTTGCTAATAGCATCAAAATTTGTCGTGTTTTTGTAATTTTCCCACAAATTCACTCTTTTGGTGTCGACTTTGTCATCTTGCAGGTCACTTCGAAATTCGCCGTTTTTTCGTTTTCTGTTTTTCCCGAAAACTAACTCTTATACTCTGCATTCGTTATAATGTGGGCTTCTATGTTGGTGAGAAATGTGTTCTTTCATCGTGTGGCGTGGCGCGTTCAGTTAGAGATTCATTGTAACTACATGGTCGATGGTTTGAAACCGCCCTACTGCAAACCGAGCCTTTGATCCCTCCGGAGTCGATAAATTGGTACCAGACTTGCCTGGGAGGATAAAGACACTGAGTTGATAATCGGCTGGCCCCCGCAAGTCATTGTACAGGCCAACACGCGTTCCAAAGCCACAACGATTATGAATTCCAGTAAAACTCGTTGGCGCATCCCGAGTGGACTGATACGACAGTGACTTTATCCTTTAATTATATAATCATGAATCATTTCAAATCCTTTCAAATAAAATCAAACTCACCCTCTTCTGCCTCGCTTTCTGTCAATAGACCGACCTTCACTCTTTTTCAATCGCGGAACAAAAGGCTTCCATCTAATTGCGACTTATCTCTACGCCACTACACCGCCTTAAGTTTGCATCATGTCCTTCTTCTATAGCAAAAAGAGTAGTGCATTAGACATCGTAAAGCTATACATTACTTTGAAGCCAGTTAGTAATTTCTTCAGAACTGGGTTACCCCGTCATTGAGATGATCACTGTTTTCTTCTTGTCGCGCATCTTCTGCTTCACTTGATTACCTGTGTTTACGCTATATCCGATCTCGAATATTGCTAGTGCCCATTCTTCTAGTACTAGAATTTTCTCCTTCTCTAGATGCATTCCGGCAAGTAGTTCTGCTTCCTTTTCTTAACCCGCTGACGCTTTCTTGCGTCTTAGGGACGTGGGACAAGCACGTTTTAAGACATCATGCTGCCACGGTTCAACGTTCAGCCAGGTTGTCCCACGGTTACCACTTTTTTCTTGTGTACAAATTTTTACGTGTTAACATGATTTGATTTGTATTTGTTGCAGATCCCCTTGTTACAAGAGTTCTTTTTACGCTCATTCCTTTACAATACCGGAGTTTTAGGAGCCAAAGATGGCCGAACGCGACGATAAGGAGAATAGTTCGGAAGGATTACTCGTTGATTTTGATGAAGATATAATGGATGCCACAGAAAATGATTCCAACTTCAATGAGGCGTTGGTGCTGTCTGCAGATAAGGAGTGTGATTCGAGAGGTAATGGCACACTGTCGGTGTCAGGTAGTGAAATCGAAAACCAGTGACCAAGCAAAGCAGGAACTCTTCACTGGAAATTTCCCCAACAGCCTGGTCCACTGATCAGCCCCGTAGTTTCCATCAGTCGATCGACTTTTACGAGCTATATTTAAACGAGGAAATGTTTGCACTTATTGTCGATGAACAAGAGATGTTAAATTTTATGAAAAAACGCTGCTGAAATCAAAGAAAAAATCGGACTATGTATACAAATGGGAGTGTCAATGCCTAAGCAGAGAGATTTTCAGGTTCCAGAGCTACAATTAGTGGGCATTTCATTGCTGGAAAGCAATATCAAGATCTCTATTTGAGCAGCTACTGAATTCTCTTCACTTTGCCAATCATAATCAGTTTGATGGCGACCGGCTTTACAAGATCAAGACCTTCCTAAAACTGTAATCCAAGCTGCTAAAAAGTCTACAAACTTGCATTGGTGAGTCATTAGTGTCTTTTTGAGGCAGAACCACATTTAGGCTAAACATACTTCCGAATAGCTACGAATAGGGGATCAAGCTTTCCAACCATCTGTGGTTATGGACCTAGTGGGAGAATTCTTCGATCAGAGAATCTTTGTACCAATTATTAGAATTCGAGAGTTGCCAGTTGTTTAACAACTTATCAAAATGCAGAACTCAGTTGTTAGGAACTTTGAGAAAGGACTAGAAAAGAATACCAAAATAAGTCAAGGATAGAAAATAGAAAAGAGAGCAAATTCATTACCATGAAAGTCATAAGGGAATACTGGTTTCAAAGTGGAAGGGCAAGCGCGGCTTGTTCTTGATCTCCACGATGTACGATTGGTCTACAACTTCATGTGGTAAACCATACATCGTCGAAGATTACAAAAAAAGCATGAGGTTGGTTGATCAGAGTGACCAACCAAAGAGTCTACACACCTATACTCCATTTGTCTGGAAAATTACAAAATGGTCTCTCAGAGTTTTTTCCACCTAATGTTATACATTTGGATGTGTTACAATGAATTAAAAGGGAAAATAGGACTGAATAACTTCAAGAAGGGTATTACAGAATCTTTTCTAGAAAATGAGCGAATTTACACACAACTACGAACCATAGTTTGGAAGAACTGGCCGGGCGGAAAGCTGTACTTCGTAAAAGATATACAGGCTTTTATAAATGACTATCTTGAGACCACGGACGTGCTTATGCTTCTACGAATACAATGTCTGTCAATACAAGGCACGACAAATGTAAAGCCGCTTTTGCATTTGAATGTTTCCAAAAAATGCACAGGAAGCGTGATTTGCAATGTAACACTCGAATCTCTTGGTTGTTTTCAAGAAGTAGGCGTTTTTTTCTCCTCCATTTTGCGTGCAATATTATTTGAATGTAATGGACCATTCGGATACAAAAACAAAAAAAAGCAGTATTTTACGAGAAATAACCGTTCAAAAGCGTTCAAAAGCTCAATGTTGAGCTACACCATAGCCACGTGAACAAAAGGTTTCATCGTCAGAGGTTCAAAATAAGATGGCAAAGATGAAAAAGAAGTCTTACTTCATGAAAAAGATAACTAATTGGACAGATTTTATGAAGAATGGGTTCCAAACATGAGACAACCTTTTTCTCAATATACACGAATGCATTAAAGGAATACTGGAATGTTGAACAGAGGAAAGTACCAAGATGTGAAAAGTAATGAGTGGTTACAAAACAGCTAATGAGGTCTAGTATAGATTTAGATCAACCTCTCCTTCCATCGCAGTTGAGCAATGAAAATCAAAGAAAAATAAACTAATAGCACTATATGAATATCGTCCCCCGCTCGTCGGCATTTCTCATTGAATCCGAGCCCTTCTGAATCTCTTCCGAGATGTATTATTTTCATCTTCATCATAGCAGAGATCAGAGATTCTCTTCCATTGTTTGGAATAACTTTAAAAAGCACTTACGGTAAAGCTGTAATTTCGTTGCATGTAGCTTGAATTTTGCAATAAGCCGCACCGATGATTTCGCTGCTGAAACACTCGGACCAGCACGACAGAGGAAAATACTATGATGGAGTTCGTGCAAAATACGTATGCAAAACTCATCTAGAATCTGCGGCTCAGAGTCTAGGAATGAATAGCAGAAGTTCCGTATATTCTAGCAATTCACAACAGGAGAGGTACGAAATAAGTCAAGTAAGATCTCAAAGAAAACAATTTGTGACAAACTGGAGACATTGAAATGATGTGAAGACACAATAACATCATGCTAAATAATAACGCGCTTAGTCCGTGTGGGTGTGTGTGTGTGTTTGTGTGTGTGTGTGTGTGTGCGTGTGTGTGCGTGTGTGTGTGTGTGTGTGCGTGTGTGTGCGTGTGTGTGTGTGCGTGTGTGTGCGTGTGTGTGTGTGCGTGTGTGTGCGTGTGTGTGTGTGCGTGTGTGTGTGTGTGTGTGTGTGTGTTTGTGTGTGTGTGTGTGTGTTGTGTGTGTGTGTGTGTGTGTGTGTGTGTGTGTGTGTGTGTGTGTGTGTGTGTGTGTGTGTGTGTGTGTGTGTGTGTGTGTGTGTGTGTGTGTGTGTGTGTGTGTGTGTGTGTGTGTGTGTGTGTGTGTGTGTGTGTGTGTGTGTGTGTGTGTGTGTGTGTGTGTGTGTGTGTGTGTGTGTGTGTGTGTGTGTGTGTGTGTGTGTGTGTGTGTGTGTGTGTGTGTGTGTGTGTGTGTGTGTGTGTGTGTGTGTGTGTGTGTGTGTGTGTGTGTGTGTGTGTGTGTGTGTGTGTGTGTGTGTGTGTGTGTGTGTGTGTGTGTGTGTGTGTGTGTGTGTGTGTGTGTGTGTGTGTGTGTGTGTGTGTGTGTGTGTGTGTGTGTGTGTGTGTGTGTGTGTGTGTGTGTGTGTGTGTGTGTGTGTGTGTGTGTGTGTGTGTGTGTGTGTGTGTGTGTGTGTGTGTGTGTGTGTGTGTGTGTGTGTGTGTGTGTGTGTGTGTGTGTGTGTGTGTGTGTGTGTGTGTGTGTGTGTGTGTGTGTGTGTGTGTGTGTGTGTGTGTGTGTGTGTGTGTGTGTGTGTGTGTGTGTGTGTGTGTGTGTGTGTGTGTGTGTGTGTGTGTGTGTGTGTGTGTGTGTGTGTGTGTGTGTGTGTGTGTGTGTGTGTGTGTGTGTGTGTGTGTGTGTGTGTGTGTGTGTGTGTGTGTGTGTGTGTGTACCTCTACCTACCTTTTCACCTACCTTTCACCTACCTTACACTCTACCTTTTCACCACTGTCTGATATTGCGAGACTATCTATGTTGGCTTTGATAAGGCAAGTTAGTTTCTCTCATATGTTAGTAAGAGTAAATAAACTTTTACGTGAATGTATACTTCCAGATTTGCAAACTATCATTCTATATCATGACGAGCTTATTCACTCACGTGTGCGCGTCTCAGTATGTGCGTGTCTCAGTCAAGAAATTCCAAAAAGAGAGGGAATATTAAGGCTTAGGTTTGGTGCGCTGGACCTTCAAGGCGGTAAAATTGGGTGAGACGGGTACTATGGCGTCGAAATCAGATAGCTGTAAAATGGGGCGGACGGGTCAACGGGGTTGATACGGTGCGCGGGAGCCCCAACGCAGTAGAATGAGTTTCTGTCGTTCCTTCGCAGCTTCAGCATGTCTCCCAGAGGCTGCTAACATCTTTTCGTCAAAAAGGGGAAACACACGTGCGAACGGCTGCTTAAATACAATACATAGTAGCCAACGCTTACGCAATAGAGCTTTATTTTTATCACTACGATAGTGATATTCACGTCATTTCATGTTAGCACTTCGTTCTTTGCTAATAGCTGAGAACGGAGGAAACTCATACTTCGAATAATCTTTCCAAATTGTGGAGATTTGAGAGAAACATAGATAATAAATCAATTTCTATTGTTCTCCAAATATAGAACCGACGCGTTCAGGGGAAACCATGAAATCTTTCATCTATGTTTAAATATTCGGGAAAAAATTGAAGAAAGAGTTGATTGAAAAAAGCAATTCTAATTTTCCAAAAAACGTCGGTACCGTTATTTCTTACTAATCGGTGAAGGCGAGCGAAGCCAACACCAAAATATGCCTGAAGTCCGGCATTAGCCGGACGTTCAGACTGGTCTTAAAAGAATGGAGAAACCGCGGGAAATTAGCTAGCAAATAGTATGACTCGATGGATCTATGATTGGGTAAATGGCAGCTCTATTCTCACGACGGGAAGGCCGCCAAGGTCCCGCTCGTATCATGAATAAGGTTTTTTGCAGGTGATACTTGTGCTCTCAGCAGTAGGGTTAGAGGCTTCCCGGGAACGTTCATGAATCTGGCCACGGGTCGATCAGGGAAAACTGAGCGTGAGGACGCTCATACTTGCAATCTACAACCCGATTCAGGTCACTTTGGTCTAGCCGTACTCTCCGGGTAGGGAACACGTGAATTTCCTCGTTTTGTAGAGTCCTTTTTTAGGATTCTACATACTTTACTTTTTGCAATCATAAGTCATGTTGGCTCTAATGCGGTGATATGAGAGACTTACTAGTCGTATCACCATGCTGAACAAAAGAAAAAGAGAAGGGTGAAAAGGTGGAAGTCAAGAAGTTGCGTATTTCGAGAGGTGGATTTGCTTGCAACAAGAATAAACGAAGCGGTATCCAGCCCTTTTTCATCAAAAAAAAATTGTAAAAACTTGCACCGCGTAGGTTTCCATTTCGATCTGCCCTGTGTTATGCATATGTTCACATGAAAATTACAGGTCTACAGAAAACTTTTTTTCTCCTTAAACTTTTCTATACTACTTAAGTTACTTTGAAAGGTTACTTGAAACGAAAACGAACTATGACATTTATCTCACTCATCATTACTTAATTACTCTTGGCCACAAACACTCGTGCACCTACATCAGGCCATAAATATCTCAAATGGATCACCTTTCGGGAACTAGAACTAACGCTCTTTCAGAAGTTAATTTTAAGAGATTTCGGGAGATTGGAGCTCTTGAATAAGGAGGGTAAAAGGAAAGATTGTCTACAATTACCATTTTTCAGTATTTCGAAAATCGGGTTTGCGAAACCTCATCTGAAATAAAGGTTTCTTTACCAGAGAAAGTGGTGGCTGTCGATCATAATGTTGGAGTTAAAGAAACCATACTTTTGCCACATCAAGCTTTATTGCTAAGTGAGCTTTCAATGGGGAGCGGCTGTCGGCATAAACAATTTGTTTGAAGAGATGTCAAAGGCTTACTTCAATCATTGTATGCAAGCACTTTTTTAAAGCTTGCCAAGCTGACGATTTCTTACTGCATGAGAGTAAGCACTCAATTTCTGCTACTTCTGAATACGTCTCTCAAAACAGTTTCATCGAAAGGCTGTATAGAGGCTGAACCTGCCTCCTCTTTTCTAACTCTACGTCCTAATTTCTTTTCTGATTTATTTATGCACATGGAACATCAAAGAAAAAACCGCCAAACAACACTTCATATCGCTTTAGCTGTACTCGTTGCAAGGGGCAATAAGTTATGTGATCACTTCGCATTTCTTTAGCGCATCCATAAGTGAAAACGAGCATGGGATCATAAAGCGTATTGCCTTTTACACAATATACTACTCATAAGTCATACATTGGTTGGATTTTTAAAAGAAAATAATTCGTCAAGCTCACCTGTCTTGATCGAGTTGGGAAGCAAATTCGTGCTATGAGGATCTCGTGTGATGAAAAGCGAACTTAGAAATTAATTACTCTGCACCCAATGTTGTCATAGTGGCCGATCGTTGATTGTTTTTCTTTGAATCCCTAAGAACATGCTTCTCTAAGGTAAACAACTTGCTCAGAGCTGCGCCCACCAGTCGTGCTCTCAAATGTTGATGATCGCTGGTGCAGCTGTTTCGAGATCGGATGTCCCCGAGCGACACACTTTTTTTTTCCCGAGAATCGGCATCCATCCACCAATTCATCCAACTGACTATACACTAGTCGTAGCATGTTCTCAGACCGGTCAACATTCCAATGTTCATTTCATGTTCTCCTCGGTTTTTGAGATTTTCTCCCGATTTTTCTTTAGGTGTATGTAGTGTGTAGTATAGCTGCATCAATAAGCATAAAAAGTTTACTTTGTAGGATCTGCTTTCTGGAAGGCGAGAACTCTCTACGTAATATAATGATCTGGAGTAGAATACACTAATGATTCATGGAGCAGTTATTCTTGTCATTTGCCTACACAAATACTTTGCTTTAATTCCCCCTTTCGTCGAGGGGAAGTCACGACCAATGACGTCTATTCGTAAGAAATTGCCCGAAAATGTTGCAGTAAATGAATATTTGGCAGCAATTGCAAGAGAAAATGTATTGATGGAATGGCATCCTGAAAAATGGCGATCTTAATTAATCACTTCGGGAAAATTCTTGGAATTCTTCTGGCATACCGTTCATTTTGAATGAAAAAAGAACCTATTGCTACCGATCAGCAGATGCTATGCGTAACATTTCTGTTCTCGTGGAGAAGAACGATTCCTGAAGAAAATTGTAACAACTATGTATTTCCATAATACATAAGCCACAAAGTGCATAATTCCAGCTCGCTGTTTATAATTGAGACTCATCGGTACAAATTTTCGTTCCTTTCCATGTGGCATTTGACTTCAAGCTGCTTGAAACTCACGTTATCCTCCGGTAGACCTGCGCCAATCAAACAAGTTGCAACTTCGATCATTATGCATTAAGTTTAAAACCCATGACGAAATTACTAATATTGGTATCTGGAGAGCACTAGCGTTTTGGGCAAACAATGGGCAGAAAGAATTTTATTTGCTCCTTTCAGCCTTTTTTTCTGAATTTGAAATGCAAAAAAAAAAATTCACCGATGCCTCATCCATCCTGCATCAACATCAGCGTTCGAGGTTTATGAGTGCGTGTGCAGCCAATACAATTGACTTGCGGGGGTGAGCCGATGTGTCACGTCAGTGTTTTTCTCCGCCCGGACAACTCTTATACCAATTTATCGATTCAGAAGGGATGAAGGGCTTGGATATCACCAGTGCGGTTTCCAGCCGTCGATCACGCAGTTACCGCTCATCGACTGCGTCAAAACTGTCTCACAGTCACGAATTCATATTTATTTTATTGCTGGAAGGTTAATTCACAATTCACAACAAGGTGGTTAACCTTTTATGTGTTCGCAAATGCGTGCATGTATAAGGTATGTATGTGTTTATAGTGTACCTTTGAATGGAGTTTGTTTATTTGAAATTCACCTTTTCCGGATGTCGGCTAGAATTCTATTATAGCTCTGATTAACTTCTAATTTGCCTTTCCCAAGTATTGGCTGCTTTTCACCTCCAGACGCGTCCCTCTCCAGAGAATAAGCGAAGCCTGGCTTTCTTCCTTGATCTCCGACCAAGGCAAGACAGATAAGAGACATCTATGTCAGACAGAAGCCAGTATTTAATGAACTCAATGTTTGAAATATTTCTGAGTCGCTCTAATGACTATTGTGCGTCATTGCTCTATATTTCGTCGTCGGCTTCTCCGGGAGAGTCAAGGACGTGTGCGTATTGCTCTTTCAAACGTCTCCACAATAGTTTTGCGACTTGCTACCGTTACCCTATTCAATTAATTGATTACATCCAACGACAGCAATCCACTTCTGTTGCTTGAGATTCTGCAAATATTCGCTCACCTCTCTGATTTCAGAGGATACTGCAACAAACACTAACAGACTACATCAAAATCTATTTCAAAGAACACGAGTAACTTTTCCACGTTCCGGTTCTCTTTATTTCTGATGAAATACCTATAGTTGAGAGTTAGAATCTAGAAAGTTGCTTTATTTTTTTTTAAATTTTTTTTAAGAGCTGTCAGTGCATAGGCGTTCGTCTGCTATCTGCAAAAAGTTCAAATTCCAAAGGATTACGGGTTGCGGTCTGAATGTGACGCACCAACATCGTCCCTAAAGGGTCATCTTCTGGATGAATTATGCTGTGTTTTTGCACAATGTAATCTGTTCCCTTTAATTGTGCTTACACCACTTTTCCGACAAACTTAAGCTCTTCGCATTGATTGCTGTGTCAATAATATTGCAACCACCACACATACATAATTTCAGCGCGGCGCGCGTTGTTGACTTTCTCTCCTACGCAGCCATTTCCCAATTCACGCGAATATGTAACTGCGAATGTTATTTCCATTTTTGTGTGACATGTTACATTTCTATGCTTTTTTCGATTAATTTTTCGGTTTCCGAAAACATATGAGGTAATTTATCGGTGATTCAGCGCTTATCTTCTCCCTGGCGTAAGAGGTAATCGTTTTTAAAACAACTGTATCATGAATGTGCGCACTCCTGAGTAGACATTACTCATCTGGTAAAATTTTCTTTCTATCAGAGTTATATGACGTCAAACCCTCGATGACGAAAATAAAGAGGGTAGGAAAGCAAAAAGGCGTGAGTTGAAGCTTATCAAATACATAATTATGAAAGCGGGGAAGAGAGAAGTTTACCAGATGATTGATGTTTTTTTCAGGATAACTATTCTTCGTTTTCAACCTAAGCATAAAACTCTGTATTCGATTCGTTTCAGTCATTTCCTTTATTCCCATCACTTTGTACTAATAATAACAATTTTTATGCTTATTAATATTGTTTTGATTTTTCTTAGTAGAATTCTAAGTTTTGTGGGGAAAGATTAGTAAGCAATCGTCAGCTGAATAAGGTTGGGGATGTATCTGCGCGTTCGACTTCTATTTAGAATCTTCTAACGTTTACGAACGCATGCCTAGCCTTACAATGACTTGCGTAGGTCAGCTGATGCGTCAAGTCTGTGTTCTTATATTGCCAGGCACGGCTTGTATCAATTCAGCGAGGGATAAAATGCTTCTCAAAATGCGTGGCGCGCAGTCGGTAAGAGATTCCGCTGTGAATGCACGGTCGATGGATGGTTCCAAATTGCCGTAGTGCCAACCGAGCCCTTCATCCTTCCGTGGTGCATAGATTGGTACCAGAATCGACTAAGAGGATAAAAATACTGATTTGAAACATCGGCTAGTCCTCAAAAGTCCCAATATAGGCCAGATACACGTTCGTAAACCTCAAACGATTCCTAATTGAAGTGAACGTAGTGGCGCATCCCAAGCGGATTGATTAACGTCCGACACTATTCACGCACTTTTTATAGCGTCGTGGATTGAGGAGCTCTGCTATAAATCTTTTCCGTCAAGAATTGAAAATCTTCTCGGGAACCGCAAATGATACTAGCTAAAATACCAGTGATAGTATAAGGAACACGAGAAAAATGTCGCTTTCACACGTTTCATTTTCTTTTGTTTAAGAGAAAAACACTGCATTCATTCTTTAGATTGAAATATTTAGCCCTTGATGTCAGTTTCACAATGTTTGTGATCAAGTCCCTGACCACGAATAAAAATATATTTGAAAAATATTTCATTTCAATTTGATGGAAAAATAGCACTAATTTCTGGTAGCCACAATAGTATTGACATCACAGCTGTCAATGTTTGGCCAGATCTCATCCTTTATCGTCCGTTTATCGTTGTTTTTATCGGTGCTGTGTCCGAATGAGTGAAAGCAAGCCCGTGTTGTTGTGGTTTCGTCCCCTCCCCTTCATTATTTTATTGACTGAACGGCTGTCATTGCCACATTTTTATTTGAAGTTAAAAATCCGATCGAATTTCGCCACTTCACAATCCTGAAACAGTTCTCATCATCCTGAAATCCGCAATACTGGAACAGTTGGAACAGAAACAGTCCAATCATTTCCGTATCGTGTCCTTTCTAATAAGAACACTAATACTCAGCAATGATAATTCTCCTGCGCGATGTCTTTCAGTGGCGCTTCGTTAATCGTCAATGACAATCGTTTCTTCATCGATTCTTTTATTTCCAGTGTGTTCCTAAATCGAAAGTGTGAAACAATGCAAAGCAACAGTGTTTCCGTCGTACTTCAACGACAACATCCACTTAACTCCTCAAAACGGAGGTTCCAATATTAGGTTCAGTTCGGGATGTAGTCTTTAAAAATAGTGAACGCAAAACTCCCCTTTCTAATTGAGGGGTCAGGGGTTTTAGGAATTCCTCTCGGATCTTAATTTACCTGACGGAGCTATTCCTCATACCATAGAACGATATCGATAGCGCGAAAATTCTTCACATTGTTGTTCATTTTTTCCCATAAGTGGAATTTTTGGAAACAGAGAATATCAACGTAAGAAGTTCAGTGGATGCAGGAAACATGTATTTTCGGAAACGAAAGTGCATAAAGTAAAGCGCAGTAATAATAGTATAGTAAATATGTAGGGCGACTTTTTCGACAGATGATTCAGAAATGCGTTGAGGCCATCGCCATTGTGAAATCTGTTGGTGTTTCACGCGAAAGTACGTCTTAACGATAACGGGAGTCGTAATCTTCTTAGAGCCTTGACATGTATTCTTAAACCCCGACATAAATGCTCTGAGTCGTGCAGGAGAAGGTCCACTAAGTGGCTTTGTGAGGACGTCTAGCAGTGAAGAAAGCAAAAGAGGATAAGTAGTGAAAGGAGCATAGTACTGTACACTTATGAAGTTTGGTCCCGCTCATTACTGCACCTTTACTTCTGCGCCTATCTTCACTTCAGTTTTATATTTTCTTCTTTTCCAGATATCGATGTCGATGTTTGGCAGTGAATGAGGAGGAGTCTTTTTCCAGCGAGGTTTCCTTGAAACTTTATCATTGGCCTGACGTTTCGACAACTTCGTCTTTATCAAAGGCCTGAAAATGGTTCGAGGTCCTTGATGCTATGCATATCCCATCAAACTCCTCCTCTGTCCTTGCCAAGTGTCAACATCGATATCTATGTACAATACTCAAAAACTCCAAAAGGAAAACAAACCGGCCAGTCTCACGGACTAGCGGGGTGGTGGACCACCGCCTTCTTACAGGTTTTCACCGAAGGCGAATGAGATTTATGCACTTTGCATTATCCTTAAATACTGTTGTCTGGATAACGTTAAGGAACTGTATGTGGGGCAATCTTATAGCTCACAGAGTGTTACGAACGGAACAAATTCACATTAGCAGTAGACATGCACTTATTTCTGTTATTCATCTATTGCTTCCTGAAGAAACTTCATGTGCATCATATCATTAGTAGAGCATTTTTTCCAACTTGTAAAAAGCCCAAATCCAGGACTACGAGACGACTTGAAATCGGGTTATCACTTGTGTTGACGTCTTTTTGAAGTATCCTTGCATGAAATCCGGCTAAACTTCTCTCCTATACAGATAGGTCCCAGGTAAGAGCCATGTTTTGAGTTATTTTTTTCATACCTTCATACCATGACGTAAAAACTTAAAACACTTTTGTATGATCAAATAAAGGTGGTTTTAATTGGCAAAGTATGTGTTTAAAGTTCTATTATTTTACACATTGAATCCTCTCCACTACTTCGAAACAGCACATATGGAGCGTCGCTCCGGAGTGCACTTAACTCAATTTGAGCATGAACTGATGCTTTCAAGCAACGAGAATACAATTAAAAAGCCGCACATGTCCCCCATTCCCATTATTTGTGTCCGCGATGCAGAATGACATGCATCTCAGGTCTTCCTATGGGGTCTTTAATTCGAGAAAACTCGAAATTTGCATCTGACACTTTCAAATTGAATTTTTCAATTGACAGGCCCTTCTTCTTTTCACTTTTGTTCTTTTCGCTTTGCAACTTGTTTTGGCCATCAACAAGTGGTAATGTATTCACCTTATTTCTTGGTCTTGACAAGAAAAAAGAGAATAAAATAAGATTAAACGTCAGGAAAAGCGATTTTAACTAGAGCTCTTTTAGATAACATGTCTGCTGCGCTGCTTTTTAGATATCGTCTCTTCTCTGGATGATTTCACAATGAAAAGACAAGGATGACAAAGTGCTCGGCGTTTCTCTACTCCATTCAAATACGGTAGAACGTTCGACTTCGGCTCGGAATCATGAAGGCTCATTAACGCATCTCAGTTATTCATTGCACGCATCCTTCATCTTCTTCTCTTCGCACTTGCGACATTCCAGCAACCATCACTTCCGGAGCAGTTTCCTGCTAAATGGGAATCAATGTACCATTACTGAAGCGTCGTTGTAAATTCCATTAAGGAAGAAATTGATTGGAAAAGAGGAAAGTCTAAACTACTAATTTATTTATTTATTTATTTATTTATTTATTTATTTATTTATTTATTTATTCATATCCACCATTGCACAAAAAGAAAAAAGAACAAAACTCTTCTGTCTGAGTCAGAACATTTAAGAAAAAGAAAAATATACTAAACTCTAATTATATTGGAAAGTAAAACTTACAAAAAGAGAAAATACGCTGAGTATCTCGTTTATTCGTCTTATTATTGACTATATATATATATATATATATATATATATATATATATATATATATAATTGACTATATTGTATTATTGACTGCACCACGCAAATCTGAATGATCATCGACCAGCCCAAGGAACTGAAACATGCTTCGCTGTAACTCCTCCTATTCTGATAACGAATAAGCATGGAACATGGATTCCGACTACTTGACAATAGTCCAGAACTTATCGCTTTCCAGCTATCGCCGACTTGTTTGCTGGCCTTCTCGTAGTTGACTGCTTGTCATCGGAAGCAAATAATGTCAAATGTTTGAGGACTCCTCGGATCACCAGCACCGGCATTCTTCATTTAAAAAAAAAAACTATTACGATCAGAACGCAAAAAGTTCTTCGAGAACCATGAAAATGTACGGTATTTAGTGAGTCCTTCTTTTCATCCTCATCTCCCAGATTTTCACTTGTTAGTTTCCTTCGATTTGATTTCTCAGTTTTCATATTGTCCTACTGTATTCCCGTTAGTGTTAGAACAGAATCGGATTATATGCCAATGATCACACCAAAGCTGAAGCTAGAGGCGAGACATTTTTCTTTTGCTGGTTGATATGCGACAAAAGTACAGTTCAATGGATGCAGAAATACGAATGTAATTACTAGAAAATCCAAATATGTCGCATAACGAAGCTTTGAAGGGGGCCGTCGAAACACGGTGACCCAACTGATATATGCAGGTCAAAAAAGCAGCATGAGTTGCCCCACCATCACAAACGCGGACGTGTTGCGCGCTGCCTGCGTTCCTTCACCCGTGAAAAGTTGCGTCGTCAGGGGGACGAAGACGTTCAGGGTAACTTCGCGAACATTCTTTTTTTTTGGTGGGAGGAGGATTAGGTGTTATCTGACTCATACTAGTAAACTACACCTTTGCTATTGTCAACTTGTGCAGTGATCCCACCAATGGTTCATCAAAAATCCTCACCCTCAAATCCGAAAAGAATCCTCATCAAACATTTCGTGATATGCGGGCTTTACCACTAGTAACAGCACTTCTCACCATACAGAATTACGAAAAATTTCTTGAATCGCTACGATCGCAGAAATTATAACCATGTACATGGAGACACAGACCTAAATAGATGGAGACGTGTATCAACCGGAAGCTCTTGTGAGGTCGATTTTCTAATTCGCCAAAATCAGTTCTCAACTCTATTGTCTCCATACTCCTAAGTAGGTGAGGAGTCAAATCGCTTTTCTCCGATAATAGAATTAGGTGTATGTCCGCGAAAACATAAACGCAAAAATCTATTACCCCAAATATGTCTTTGCTTTCCTCATCGTCGTTTATTCAGTAGCCGTTGTATTGCTGTTGTCCCACATATGCTTTATAGGCCGCTTATAACGAAATTGACGATTTTGGAGTCTCTGTGGGACGATATAGAGTTCGGCTTCTGGATTACGAGTATTAGCATGACTGGGTTTAATTCTCCCTGGTAGTCCTTAAAAACGGCGTGGAAAACCTTTTTTGTTTCCTACGAGGTACGTTTAGAACACCCGCGCCACGAGCGAGCGGTCGACAATCAATGAGGTGTCCTCATCAGCGTATTCATGTAAAACCAATGAATAGATGCTGAGGGAACCGGGGCGTGTACAAGAGTGGCGCGGCCTAACGTAATTCTTAAGAATAAGTCGGTTCCCACGCCGTTCATCAGGATGGTTACGAGGAATTGAGAGCGGCTACGCCCAAACTCGCAATCTACCCGAACTCTATACTTCCCACAGAGATCCTAACATAGTCAGTTTTGTATTGCGACATAGTTTTCAAAAAGTCTTTCGGATACTATGTCGTAAACATTTCCGAATTATTTTGAAGAAATTGGTTATGTAAACAATCTTATTTTAAAGAATTTTCTTACGTAAACAGTCGTGTACTTACAGCACTAGTCTTGCATTTCCACTACTGTTGTTTGTTCTTTTTTCATTTTCGTTCGATCCTTCACGTATGCATTTTCGGTCGCCCTCTGCCCTCTTCCATTCCGCAACTGATTTTCTGCAACTACATAACAGCCAGTTTTCCGCTGATCATTTATTCACTGCATTCACGTGGAGTGTGAGACCATCGCCTGTTCTGCGGTTTCACGACTCCACCGAAATCAATGGACTGTTCATAAGTAAAACATTCCCCTATATTTAGTTTTTTTGTAAGTTTACTATGTTTTCTATTTTACTATCTGTTTTTTACTATTCACATCTCTCTGTCTTCTCAACCGGACTATGATATTGTCTGTGAGCTGAGGGCCATTCACTCGTTTTTTTCCAAAAGCACTGTCGATTATTACAATCTATTGCGCAAACAATAGATTCAGTCAATGCGCAGACTGAAAACAGTGTTGGAACTTCCACATTATCTTCTGTTGTTTCAAACATCTCTCACGTGAAACTACATACGCAGTCGCTTTAGTCTTTGCAGGATCCACAAAAATAGAGAGCAACTGTATCTCACTTCAACAACGTTTGAGGTTTTGGAACGCGTATTGGGCCTATGCAATGACTTGCGGGGGCCAGCCGATGATCAAGTCAGTGTTTTTATCCTCCCAGACAAGTCCGGTACCAATTTATCGACAAGGAGAGATGAATGGTTTGGTTTGCACTAGGACGGTTTCGAACCCTCAACCGTGTGGTTACCACGGACTTCTAACCGAGTGCGCCACACGCTCCCCTTATGCTAAATGCTAATATATCAATTCTTTTTTAAAATTATCCTCCTAAGTTAAGAGCGACGACATAGAACTGCAACAGGAAAAATTCTCATCAACAACTCTGCAGAAAAAGACAATATGAAAAATCCGTTACAGTCACCACAGAAGTTTTTTTTTTCCTTCGCCCACAGACTGGACTATAACAAGTACATCTCTGTCGTTTGTTAGCATTTTTCCGTTGACGTTTTCAAGGATACCGAGGTTGAACAGCCGTGAAAGGGCAGGTGAAGAAGTGACAATAATTGTTCTGTTTATCTTGCTGTATTCGAAATAGGCTGCAATTCCTAGATGTTCATCGGTACTGCTCACCTTCTGTACTTTGAATAATTTCCTTGTAACTTTTCGTAGAAAATTCCTAAAGGTTTATTTATCTATTTACTCATGCAATAAAAGTATTCGGCAGGATCAGAAAAAATTAGAGTTCTAAGAGTTTTCTACTCATTTTAATAACCAGCAATGCCACTGTAGATAGGGATTGGAGTCGCGGTGGGGAGCATTGCAAACTGCAGCAAAGTACGGTTGTAGCAAAGGTCCCACTCTATCCTAACCGCTGCGCTCCACCGCACCGCTTTGAGCGCAACGGCTTACGCAACCACGTCGTGCTTCATTTCGTTTTGGCTCCACTGTAGCTGATTTTGGTGTAATTGCGTAAGCGGCTTCATCGCGGTGGTTTTCGACGGATCCGGTAAGGGCTGTGCAGCTGCGCGACTGTCCCACCGCGTCACTTCCCCCATGCAATTGCACCACAAGTCAGATCCTTCTCAATCTAATGTGCTTACATAACTTACTGTAGTGTGAAAATTGTTGTAGTGAATCGTAAAAGTGTAGCTAACTTACTTTTTTGTTAGTTATTCGTTGTTTTTGACGGTTTTATTGTTATCAAACCTCTACACAAATTTTCAAAGCACTGCTAACCGATGTACATAACAGCTGCATTATGTTTCTAGATATTGAGCGTGTAAAGGCGCATTTATTTTTTTCATATTCATTTTTTCTTTTTCTTTGGGGTGAGGATTCCAGTGAGCGTCATAGGAAAGTGATAATTTAGTGTAATCCTCTACGCTATTCACTGCCTGTTCGTCATTTCATGGAGCAAATATGTACATAAGCGAACGTTGTCGATAAACACCACTTCACTCATTACACACTGCAACAAGAATCTAGAATTTGTAAGCTTCCAATATCTCTATGATATTTCAAAATAACAGAGAAATATGTGGTTGAGTAGAAATTTTCAGCTGTAATGTGCATTTGCAGAATCGCGTTCACGTGTGCGGTTGCAGCAAATTGAAATGGCCTGATATCGATTGAAAACGATTGCACTTCACACATTTCTCAACCAATGATCCTCCTACGAAACCTCATAGGAAACTTTTTCTTCTTTCACTCATTTGTATTCGCCGTGCCCCTGTCTACTTTCTCCATTTTGCAATCATAGAAGATTAGATAGATAGATTCCAGCCCTGTTCCAATTTTGATTCCTCGTCCTGATTTCAACAACCCTATTCGGTGGGAGCTTCGTGCATTTTTGGATGGGTTTTTGCACCCTACATAATTTTGAAAGAATAAGAAAGATTCTGAAGGAATAAAAGCTTTAATTGGTGTTTGAAGGTGTATTCTAGACCCTACTTCTTGACTAGGCTAGTCTAACCAACATCCTTGGAAAACTTGTAACTCTTATAGCAGGCGAAAATTTTGAGTTTCTCCACAAGAACGAAAATAATTGAAGCCCACATAATTGCCTCTTTCTGACACTATTCATTTGTGGCTGCGCACCATTTGTTAAAGGCATCACCACACGAATCTGAGGTGGTATGGATTTCAGGTGGAGTATTCGTATGCAGGATAGTAGATTATGGAGAGGGGTATGATTCCGTCCATTTCTTCCTAATTCCCGTAAAAAAACGGCCCGGAAGATGCGGCGCGCGCACAAGGCTGGCGCGCTCCAATCGAACTCATTGTAGAAAATAGTGCGCCGGAACGCTCAAAGCCGTATCTTCCGGGCCGTTTTCTACGGCAATTGGGAAGAAATGAACGGAATCACCCTTCTCTCAATAATCTACAATCCCGTAAACGAATACTCCACCAGAACTCCGTACCATCCCAGATTCGTGGAATGATGCCTTTAACTGTGTCATGATTGGTTATCACTACGGTTTTCGTAACTCTAAAATGACTCTAATATCCCACATATATAGAGATGAATTCGAATGACGTTTTAAGTTATTATTATTATTGTTATTATTATTGTTATTATTATTATTATTATTATTATTATCATTATTATTATTATTTCCATTAAATCCCAGTGAACAAAGCGCAGCAAAAAAGGTCGCCGCTACATTTGCGCCATCGATGGCGCCGCACCGCCCAAGGCCAAGCAAACCTTTCATCTCACCCGCCAGAGTGGATAAATTGGTCATGAATCCTTCAGATTGATTCCAGATTTGTCTACTAGGAAGGATAGGTCACTGATTATTTCCCCACCCCACTTTTAGTCATTTTAAAAGCTGCCTATGGATTTGTAAACCTCTAGGATTTTGGATAGGTGTTGAATTTGTTGGTGTGCACCATTGGAATTAATTTACGCCAAACACTTGGTCTTTCATAGCTTCTTTAATTATCGAGTCCAGCAGCAAGAGAAAATGCTGTCCTCCTCGCGCCGTCACTCCGTTGATACGCTTGCAGCGATATTGCTGGAAGAGACAACGTCCTCGCTCACACTCCAATTTTCGTGCTATCCAATCGACGTGTTCGGCCGCTGCAGCGCGTGCGACACAAAGAATGGCAGATAAAAACATCCTCAAAAAGTAGTTCGTCGTATGCAAATCGTGTCGAATCGCTGAACATGACACTGCGATTCTTCTAGCACGATTCCGGGGGGTTTTTTAGAGACCGATCTCCTGAACCACGGAATCCGTTCAGACCGGCAGCAGTGATCATCGTCACTCTCGGATGACCTCACCGGAACAACGCGGTTACTGTGATTAGTTGTGTTGCAAAGAACGGCGCGAAGGTCATTTGTTCCGGTAGATTTATGACTTGCCACAGACACTGCATAATTTCCCGTGGTTGTCCTTTAGTTTTTTTTTTTCTTTGACGGATTCACGGATATCTAACAAAGAACCTGTTATTCACAGATGAGTGTTACTTTCATGCAGAGTCAGATGTCATCACTGAGATTCAGTTTCTACTCATTTCTTTTTAATTATTCTTTTTCTTCAAGATGGTTTACATAAGTGCATGCGGATTTTTGGTCATTTTTCCACTCGTATTGAAAACAGGAACGGATCCGTGATACGAATTTATGTGAAAAATAGGTTTACGTGACCATGTTTGTCCTTGCAATGGTTGGACTGGAACCTTGCCCATTCAACCGTAATAATTCCTATCTGTACGAGTAGGTGCATCGTTTTCTCACGTCCATTGCGCGTCACCTGGAAGACCTCCATAGCAAAAAATCGGAAGAGACCCAAGTTTGCCAAAGCAAGCAAAAAAAGGTTCACCAAGAAATTATCCTTATTTTTGGATCAAAAATTAGTGTAGAAGTAGAGGAAGCTGTCACGCACTGAAGTTTCACAACAAATCAATCTTAGGAGGTTTATTTAAATGAAGCATGAAGATTTAAATGAAGCGTTTAGAAGGAAAGTTTCGGTCTTGCATTGCCTTCAGCTGTGCGGAGATATGGTTTGGGATGTAGTTCCTAAACATCACAACGAAAACACAATATATCCATAAAAAACCCAGAATTCGGACGGACGCAGAGCACTGTGCAGACAATTTCACCCGACACTCCTTTCAATCATCCCAATGTTGAAATGAAGGTGGATTTCATGTTTGTCAGGAGAGCTACCTCACCTACTTCCTGGATTTGATTGAAGGGTTCTGCTTTTTCCTTGCGAGGAGACATCCAAACTACATTCCGAGCCCTATCCACTACTGGAGAGGGGGACAACATCGGAAATCCCTCCGATCGATGTCTCTGAAATGCAGAGATAACTGCTTCACATCTCCTCATTCTATTCATTCTTCGTCCTATTCATCTTTTAATGCTCACAGTGCGCTGCAAAAGTACAGTAGGACTCACTGGATTTGTTGAAGCCGTAACAGATATGTCAATACATTGTTAACTTCACTTTTCAAGGAAAAACTCCGGTGCTCCAAGTTTTTCTATTAGCAAAAACGTAAATAACCCAGAAAATCCAATTCCTCTTGTTGTTTTGCTGGACGCTTAACTAACAAATAGGATTTTGTTTTGTGTTGCGCGGTCCCGAGACCTGGCTACTAATTCAGCTGTTAGTTGTCTTTCCGCAGGTGCGGAGCTACTGGTAGCTGCTCGATCGCTGGTTACTCGCTGGGAAGAAATTAGTGACAGAGCGCGATGGTGGGCGGTCCCGGGACGACTAAGTATCCGTGCTCGTCGCTTGGATGCTCCACAGCAGTGCGCTGTAATGGCACTGCGGTCAATTGCACACCGAGGTCTGCTGCGCGACGATATCGATCGCTGGCCTCAGCCGCGTCCTCCGCATCATTTATAGCCGAGCCTCCAAATCGAGGTCCTGTCTTCTCGACCAGCCATTTGACTTCACATCGTACCCATGCGGTAGTCTTCTGTTCTTCCTTTGGATCTGCTCACCTCTCTCGACCCTAATTTTCCAAACCCAGAGGGCTCCTGTCTTCGTTCGCATCTCGCATGTCATCCTGGTCACTGACCACTCCGACTTCTTTCTTTCGTCTCTGGTTTCACTTACCTGATCTCATTAGCAACAGTTGTTACTCAGCTGGACAACATGAAAGCACCGAGTACCGCGGTTGTTCTTCATTATGGCAACATTTTTGTTGCTCGGAACCCCATTATCGATTAGGATCTTCAAGGGTCTTTCAATCCAGTTCATCTCCGCATTGGCTATTGGAGTAGTGTCGAATGCAGGCGAAAAAAAAGATGTGATGAGGTGCGTAGGTTCATTCTGTGGCAGGAACATTATCTGTTGCAGTGGAAGTAAGGGCCCGAGGATTTACCGATCCACGTGTTAGGTTTTTTTTGTCAGTTCAGTGGAATTTGAAACAATGTTTCCGTTTCAAACCTCTGTTCTTTTAAAAATGGAAATAATCCAGTCATAGCAAGGTGTGTGATGGTGCGAGACCGACGGGGGAAACAGGTTTGCATTTGCACCTGATTGCCTCTTACCAGTGGTTTAAGAGCGCTCCGTAGGAACTAGCTACAAAATTGCAACAGTACCGGTGCTGAACTTTTCCATTGTCGTTTTTCAACAGAGAATATAATAAGAATCACACCCCTAACATCTCCTTCTTCTTTTCTTCTTTTTGTTTCCGTTTTTCCAAATTTTAAATGTTAGGCTATTTTGTCACTATTCGTGTCGGAAAAGGATATCGTTTTTATGTGAAGTTTGATTTTATGGAAGTCAAAGATCCTCTTTCCATAGATTCGTGACTGGAAAGTTTGCCCATCGGATGAGGAAAGACCCAGAATAAAAATAAATTATTGAATAACTTCGTTTTATTGAGACGTAGTAAGCGGGACTATTTTATAGGTTGCCCTAGTAACAACAGTTTTTGGATGGTGAGCGAAATTGAATGTTCATTTTTTCCGCTCATTAAAGTGCCAGAAAAGATCCATCGTAGCAGATGTCGGCTGGGGCCATTCTTTGAGGGCAACACGCCTTCTTATGTCTAAGAAAGACCTGCTAAATGCACATCCAGCTTATCCTCGTTCGTGCTCGCCCTCGCTGGTCGCAGGTCACGGCTCAAATCGTTCCGTAGCGTGGTAGCAGCAGTCACGTACTAAATCGACTCCATGTTTTTCCCCTCCCGCTCTACCAACCGGTGCCATTTCATTCGGCTTCAAATCCCACCACTTCATTTAATGAACAGCAGCTGACTGTCAGTTTCTGACATCCACTTGATGTTCCATTTCTAATTTTCTTCTTTTTCTACTTCTCATAGCGTTCCTGGCACCTTTCTTTTCCTTGCGGAAAACTTTTCAAAGAATCTTCTCATTCAGTTATGATTTCTTCCATTCCCATCTCTTAATCAGCGATGAATATTGTTTAGAACCATTGTCATCTCATCTGCTCATCACAGCAACATTGTTTTGTTCGCATTGTTGTGATGATTCTTTATCTTTGAATAATACGTGAGAAATTTCTGGACTTTGTCATCGGTCAAGGTGACGCGTTAATGTTTTGCCGGTAAAATCGTGAAAATGTGTCTGTCTGCTTTCGAATTATTCTGAAGCTGTTCACATCTGCACATGTTCGCAAAGCCCTAAATTTTATGTCGCTGATTCACACTTTTTTTTATGAGCGTGTCAGTTTCTTTGCATGACACATGGAGGCTCTTAGATTAGCATCAAAAACATCGGAATACTGTAGTGACGTGAGAAATTTTTCGAGTTTCTGTGTTATTTCCAGAATTCTTTCTTTCTTTTCTCCTCCGGTTTCCTTCCCTCATTTTTGTGCAAGAGGGGCAAATAGAAAATTAAAACTCCTTCTAATCTATCCGCGTATATCGTCGGACGTGGAAAGAAGTGCTTAGTAAGGTGAAAACGAAGACGTGAATTGTGATTAGATTTCCGCTCATTTGATTTCCCTCTCTCCTTCTCGGAAAATAATGCGAATCTCGAAAATGCTGTGCAACCTATAAAAGTGGAAAAAACTCTAAAAAGTGCTGATCTTATTTCTATTTTCCCCTTTGAACCATAGCGATAGTTTTAGAAATGCATAGAGAAGAGCGGATGTTCAATCGTACAGCGAAATTGCCCTCGGAACTGAGGTGCTACAAGCGAACGTCTGGTTTGCATCGCATCATTCAGTTTTTTCCATCTTTCGGCCGCATTCACGAGATTCTAGTTTGTAAGGAGCGTTTTGTGGAACACGTGTAGAGATAGCTGTAAAAATCAGCTGCACATCGATCTTTTAGATACGGTGACATATGGGGATTTTTATACGCGAATTACGGTCCTTTAAGGGCTCTTTTTTTCGGGCCCATTTTCTTCGATTATTCTCTGCTCCCCTTATATATTCTTTGCTCCAATATTTATTATCGTTCTTAAAAGAGAGAAAAAAAACTTCATCGCTGAGATGACTGTCCCTCCCGTATGCGTTTGAAAGTCAAAATTCTTAAAAACACCAAATAAACCAATTTTATCTATGGAACTTGTACAGACGCTGCTACGAATACCCCGCTCTTCATTGCACGCCACTCGGTCGGTGTTTCACATCGACGGCTCTTCCATCATAAACTTGGGCGCGACATCACAACGGTCCTCCATGGTCCCTCATAAATATATTTTCTCGTTCTCTATCATTTGTACAAGCTGCAGGCTTCTATTAGCGACACATATTACAAAGGGACGCCGCTGATGAAAATCCAGGAAGCAGATCCGATATTTTCTCGGAATCATATTCTTTCCCTGCCGATAATTTTCTTCTTGCCATGCTCTTGTCGTTGCTTGTATAGCACGCCCATTTCTCTCTTCGTGTCGATCGATTTTCGGCGCACGTAGCACCTCTCCCATTCTTCCTCTCTCTCGATGTCCGATGGAAATCCTGTCCTCAGTTCGAGGTCGACGTCGTCTGCTCGGCTTCACGCGTCATCGTGACGACGACCTCGCTGCGATTTCAGGCGACGTCAGCGCAGCTGCACCACACTCACACCACCCAAATCATCGCTTTTAATGGTGCGCAAGCATGACTGGCTTTCACCTTCGGGCTTTTTCGGCTCTCTCCCTAAAAGCGTCGCTTCACCCGATCTATCTACATTCCTTTTGCACTTCAACACCCAGAGCTTACCCCAACAAATCGTGGACGTTTTTATTGAGCTAAGGCCTTCTTCATATAGTTAACGTTGCAGACAATTCTACTAGGATCCAATCCAAGTCTCAGAGCACTGCAAAGCCTCGTTTCGTATCGTTTCGTCAACACTTTTACGCCGGAAAGAAGTTCGACTCGAGTGGCCCCCCGCACATTCATCCGGATTCGCCGCATTCTGCGCTCTCTCCGATGATGTGGTGCTCGCCGTCGAGCTGTTCGATTTGCTATTCATTGCCTATCGGCGCCGCTCCACCACGTATTCGTATTCGGCTTTTCACTCTTCGTAATATTATTCTTTTATGGTCGTACTCACTAGTCAGTAACTAGTTTTCCTCATTCCCTGTGCTTTCACTTCTAGTTTCAGAGACTATAAATTTGGCTTGGTGTAAATTACGAGTTGACCGTGGAATGCAGGTGTCCATACACACACACTTTTTCGACTTCATTAGTCATTCATCGTGTTTGACACTACCAGGGCCAAGGTCATCGCACCCAGCATTAGCTAACGCGCTGAATCCCCCACACATCTTTTCATTGATATTTTAATTAAATAAACTACGTCATCACGTCCCTTCATCTTTCAACTAATGACCCCTCTAATTACGATTTTGCCGAAATTGGCTTAAAAATAGCAAATTCTTGCATTATAAAGTTTTTTTTGCTTACTTACACTGTAAAGTTGCACAAAATTATATTTACTTTAACGACATAGCACAAATTGGGAACTCATCTGTGCAGTAAAAACATGAATAAAAATGAAAAAAAGATAATTCATCAGGCAATGTCATAGACGGACGAAAAAGAATGGAAAAGAAAGAAAAATTCGTTAAAAGCATGAACGATTTCAAAAACTGAAAAATTGACATAGGATATCCTTTGTGAAAATGTTGCATCCGTACGCGTACTCTTACATTTTCCGTGAATTTTTCGGTGCCGGCACATCTGGAGCATTTGTCCTTTCAACCGGCGTTTGGTATCTACCCGACCAGAGTACCAGTTCGTACTAAGTTGTTCTTTCGTACGTTTAACTCTCACTTATCACTGTTTGTTTGTTTCTTGTTGACTCCCCTGAACGCATCCCGCACCAACCACGCTCTACTCGTTTCTTTACCTTTGTCATTAACACTGTTTACTCAATGATTCCTCGCCGAACTTTGAGTTTTATCCGGAAAGTGCAAAACGCTGGAACGTGCCGCACGCATTCATGCAGCGTCCGTATTTGAGGCAAGCAATCGTTCACGGCTGTCATTTTCTTCCAAATATAAATATTCGTCCCTCTATATAGCTCTCATTTAGTGTTTTAGGTCATGTTTATGTTATCTTCTCCCTCTGCTGAAGCAGACGCTTACAACTAATCCACCTCAAGTGCCGAGCGTCAGCCTTTCGCCTTTGCAGCTGAGCTCCTGCTAGGACTAACTACTTCCAAATAACAACTTTGCTTTCACGTTCTCGCGCTTCGAGTTACTTTTCCTCTTTTCCGACTTTTTAGCTGAACTCAAATGCTGGACCGCTCTTCCAGGCCTAGATTTAAGTGTTCGAAAAAAGTCAAGTTACTGCTATGTTTTCTTGTTTCTGACGCACCACACTTTTACATATTCCGGCAATTTTACCTGTCTGCAGAAAATGATAAAAACATCCAGCGAGCTTGGAGAAAGTCATTTCGGCTGGCCATATCTCCTTTTGGAGCGAAACTTCTCGCAATGCTCCAATTAGTTTCACTAGAAGCATGACCTTGATAAATCTTAATGACACGTTCCGCGACACACACTTCGATGTCGCTAGCATCGTTTTCTTTTCTTCTGCTTTTGTTCTTCTTTAAATCTAATTGGCATACCGTTTTCTATCACTAGACCGGTATTTTTGACAGTACATTTTCTCCGAAATTGTGGATGCTTTTAAGCGACAGTGTTCTACGAATTGGTAAACATCTGATTGTGATTTGGGTGTCATTCGTCCAGAAAATTGAGTAAAACGTGATGAGACGGAGAAAGGTCAATTTAGTGTCATTTAGTTTGGAGGTATGAACAAGAAGAAATGAGCTGAACTCTCATTTTGCTACAGATCTCCTACAATTCAAATGCTGCGAAGATCTGAACATTGCTTTTTCCTTCAGTCTGTCTCCCCCCTCATCAGATCTTTCACAGTCCTCTTGCATTTCTTCGCATTCTCTCCTTGCAATGCAAAATTTTACTTCTGCTGCGGTCTTCCTGGATTCCGACTATGCTTGTTAGAACCCCATTCATCATAGGAAATCCTTCTTCACCCAAAGAACATTTGCGCACAATTCTTGCTTTTCTAAATCACTTCGCTCGAAGGCGCTTTCCTTCGTTTACCTCGTGCTCTCCCATCTCTCTCTGTTCGTCTTTTTTCTATCTTTTTTTTCTAGGTGTACCGAGTTCCGGTCGACGGACGTGGTGGCGTAGTGCTAGTTGCGACATACAACCACCTTTTACGCACCTCTAGGCAACGCACTCGATCATGGTGAGTCCTTTCGAATATCGATCGTATTGATTTTATTTGCGAATCAATGCTTTCATATTGATTGGGATCCGGGTTAATAGCGGTTTCCGTTCGCACCGCTATTAACGCTGTTTCGCTGTGCGCTACTCCAGCATTCACTCGCGTCTTTCTCGCATTCGATCATACATGACATGCTGCCTATTTTCTTAAAACTCATGTTTTTCTTTTTCTTAGTATCCGAGGACAGGTACTCAGCAGCCTTACTTCACTTACTTCCTCTGTCATTCTCGTGACATCATCCAAAAAACCACAGTTATTCGGGAGAGAAATGGAAGGATTTGGTGGATGATGAATCGTAGGTCGTTCCTGCACAAACACGAACCAAAAGCGATCATGCAAAAGCGGACAATAGCCCTAAATCTGTTCTTTCCACATGAGTTGTTGCGTAGTAAAGAAACAGTCTACGATTATTCTGAGTTGGTGAAATATATCGCAAGTAATAAAAAATAACTAATTTGCTATGTTGCTCTTTATTCCTTACTTGTTTTTTTAGTGCGTTATGTCGTAAAAGTAACGGTTTTCCATTGGATCAGATAGAGAGCAGTATTCTTTGGTCCTTTAAAATTAGTTTTTTTCCGCTGTTCTCATCTATCAAATTACTTCTAAATGTACTTTCTGAAGACTTCAGAGTTGCAGCTGAATGCGAAACCAAAGTTACGGCAACGTAATTCCAGGGTATGCTAGTGGAAGGATGGGGAAAGTCAAAAATAATTGACGGAGATTAGTAAGACTTTACCTGTTCCGAGCCCACAAAATTGACAAAATTAGGTGTCGAAGGCAAATTTTTGAAATCATCAGCTCGTATGCTTCAGTTTGGTATTTTCAGATATTCTCCATTTGCAGTGGATTCTAACGGTTTTGGACGAATTTTGCGATGTAGGAGATTTTTTTCATGCAAAAATATCCCTCATCCCTCTTTCTCCCTCCTTGTTCTTGACGTTCAATTTGCTGCGGCGCATTGCAGCGAAGTGCGCTGAGCACTTTGCTTTTTTTCTTGCTGAAATTCTTCTGAAGATTTTATCTGTATAATACAACGAAAGCAAAAACGAGCGATCAGCTCGTTATTCATTTGTTTTGTCTTCGATGCCGATACGACAAGTTTACTGGGCGCCTCGACTTGTGTACTTTCTGCGTATGTATCGTAAGAATTCTGGCTTAGAAGCAATTCTGGAAGGTCCCTATATGCTTTTACTGCTTTACTTTCCGAAAAACCAGTCCGAGTCTACATACGTGTTGTGTTTCATTTCCCAAGAAATTGGAGAGATTTTTCTCAATCTCCGTTTTTCTTGCTCTCTTTTGTTTGCATTATTTTCTCAGTCATCTGATCTGAAGATGATGTGTAAGTGTTGTTTATGACATTGCCAAAAAAAATCACTCTTCAATGCCTGCCGAGAACAATAGTTAGCCCCATTATTCCAAGTATCCCATCTGTTTATTTTTCCTGCAAATAATGCGCTGATTGCCTCTTTCTATATGTTTAACCCATGCCTTTTCACATTTCATTTTCCAAGTTCAAACGAATAGGAAAGGTTTTATCTGGCACTATGAAAGCAGAAGGAAAGTTTCGATGAAAACTAACATGCAAATCTTTATAAGAAATTTACTGTCATATAGTTAATGGTCACAGAACATCACTCATAATTATGCTCTCGCGGTCAGTTACTCTACGTCGTAATCGGATAACGTTTCTGAGGTTAAAGAATTTTTGAAGGGATTTAGATTTTAGGTTTCATCTGTAACTTTTTCATCATCTAAGTACGAAAGACTCTGGTCTTTAGCACTTTTCTCTGCTGTGCTTTTGTTTTATGAGGTCGAAAAGTCGCGCCCTACTTGTTGCTCGCCAGAATCCCCGGACATTTACTTCCTGTTATCGTCGGTGCTTTCCGCTCCACCATTCTCTGCAAAATCTATTACAAAATTTGATTGATTGAGCCATTACATTGCACCATTTCATTTCATATTAATAGCGGTGTTATAAAGTTTTGTTGGGATTTTGCACCGTATCCAGATACATCCCTCACCACTAAAAGTTTTACGCGACAAGATTTTTCGAGATTATGCCTCATATAAAACACTGTTTACCATTGATTTGAATGTGTATTCCATCGATCTTCACGAAAAATATTCTACGGAGAATGTTTCGTGTTTTTCGGCACGGCTATCCGGTTACTTCTGTTTCGCCCATTCCTACTTATTCTCAAGCGTGAGGATTTCAAGTCAAGGAGGTTACAATTCCTATCAAAACTATTTCTCAGGCTCCGCTCTCACTTACAACTGCATACGTGTATTTCTTCTCCACACTCTGCGATTATGATTATCTGAAGACAAGTTCGAGGAAATTTTTAACCCAGTTAAAATTTTCCATGTTAGGAGGTTCCTCCCAATAGTAAACATCTGTTATACATTTGAGTTAAAACACTGCTGCCATTGCTAAATACCTTTTCTATGAAGGTGAAGCATGATTGTGATTCATCGCATTCCCGCTGACCCCTCATTTCTTCGTCAGCCTATCCTTTTTCCATGGGTTTGAGGGATATGTCTTCTTCGTATGACTTTTTACGAATGCAATGAAATCGATCGCCTAGTATAGATATGTATCTTCGTTGACTAGTTAGATATCCCTGAATAAAAAAAAAAACACTGTTGCCAAACTAGCAAGTTGTCTGGATGCACTGAATAACAGCTATATGAAAAGTGGAAGATCGAATAGAGAGGAGGTAAAGTGTTCTCGTGAGAGGGAGACTATTACTGTGTGCTCTTTTTTTTTCGATTCCTTGTTACAGAGCAGTAACTACCGAAAAAAACGCGAGTTTTACATCCAATTTTATTACAATATGACATGGGTCCATTGTTGTATTTTGAGTTCATATGTGACCACGAGGTCTATCAATACAATTTTAGGAGACAGACGTAATATGGAAAGAAGTTAACTGAAAAGAAGAAAGAAAGTAGGAGATTTGTCCATGTACACATATCTGTTTTACGAAAAAAGACCAAAAACTGAACAAATTATTACTCTAAAAGCAGTATTTAAGCGCTTATAACAACTATGTGAACTTTAGTGCGACCTTCGGAGGTTTTTCCCCACATTTTTAATATTTCAGCACACACACACGCGTAGTACATAGTCAAGTGAATGTCATGAAAAACTTCGCACTAATTGAGATATCCTCATTTCGCTCGGAAGATAAAAAAGAATGAGGTGCTTATATCTCACACATTTTGATACACTTCACATATTCAACGAAGTATTAGTGAGATTCTGGGATTTGGCGCCGTTCTTGACCTTAAGGGTTGTTCGAAAATTTCCCTCCGGTTTTCCGGTTTTCTTTGAACGAAAACGCACTTCTCATCTTTGAAATGTTACACTTTTATCGAATTTTCATCACTGATTTTTTATCATCAGTGTTAAGGACTCGAGGTCAGTTGTTACTACTTCGGAGCTCTCAGTTGGCGGTTTTCCTACGATGTTATGCTTCCTTTTGTTAGTTCTTCTCTTCCCAGTTCTCGGCCTTCTTTTGAATGCTAAGCTGAATGCAATCGGCTGTGTGCTTTGACGCAGTGCGTCAGTTCGAACGCTCTTGATTGATGGGGAACTTCTGCGAACATTGATGTTGTTGCTCCAACTTTCCAATTTCGCTGCACTTTTTTGGAGTTCTAGCCGCAAAAGTCGCATCGAAGCAAACTGGGCTGGGCCACACATGTATTTCCCTCTACACCTTTCAATTCTCCTCCCTCCACGAACAATCAAACCCTTCGGAGTGAGCCGAAAACAGCAGCGACACGGCTGTTGTAGCTGGTGACATTTCTGCTTCGTCAGTTCCGGTGGCTGTAGTATGTAATTTTTTTCGCAACTATTTTCTCAGGAAATATGTGTTTTCCGAGACTACTTCTCTTCCGTTTTTTTTTCGTCCCTTGCAATCCGACCGAAAAAAGTTCCAGCACGTTTAGATATCTTTTCACACATGAACATAAGTAGGTAATATTGAAAAACCTTATCCAAACCTCTTTATTTAAGGGGGATTGGAAATAAGTAGTCATTTCACTTACATTTTGGTCCATATTCAGCTATACTGCATTTTTTTCGATCCGAAAGGGCTTATGTAGTTGTTCGCTGCTTTTAACGGTAATGGACCCATCGGCTTAAACATCTGGCACACAGACGCTTCTGCAACGATGTTTTGATCATTTGAACAGTTTAGTTGGGAGCGTCTATCCAATTTTTGCTGTCCAAAAGTAACACTGTAGCCTTTCTTTCAATTATCTTTGAAATTCAGGTAAGGACAAATTAATTTGTTGTATTCCATGCATCGGTGCCTGCATTCTGCGTGTTTTCGTAGATGTCGAAAAAAAGTGGTTTGAAGTTTTACAAAGTTTTTGTCGAAGGTAGTTTGGAGTGGACTCTGTTGGTGACTGATTCCGATTTACTGGAGGGAAATGTTAGAAGTTTGCAAAATAGCAAAGAGAATAAGCATTTGCAGGTCTGCCTGCAAAAATCGATCGCTGAAGTCCTGTTACAACTTCAGTGATTTTTTTGAAATAATTGTTCATGAAGTTATGTCAGCAGCTGGCTAATTACCCACGAAGTATCTAAGTTTATATTCAAATAAGGAGTGCGATCTAAAAGAGGTTTGATTTTTTTCATAATTATTTTCGTCGGGAAGTGTAGCTGTCCTCAGTACGTTTATATTTTCTGCTGGGCTTTGAACCTCTGAGCCTCTGTGATCGACGAACTAATCTGTTAGCTGGGTCAACTATCCTTCGAATGGGGTGTGAATTATGTTCAAAAAACCACGAAACAGCTAACTACTGTAATTTTTCATATAGAGGCTTCCTTTAACGCTTTGCTAACTTCTTTTGCGCAAATTTTTGCATATTCATTCATATTCAACGGGAACACACCACCAATGTCGGGCGATGAGAAGAACATTGTATTCATTTCAATCTGCACTTTCATTGCAGCATTGACCACGCGTTTTCATAGAAGCCACTCCAAAAATGTCCAGAAAATTTCCTAAACTCCGAAAGTTTGGGTCTAACACAATGTTTGATCATTGGCTCATTAATTGACGAGTATAATATGATGACCCTCAACTTTTTGCATTAGCACTGTAGGACCCATACGCAAACAGGTTGAGTCTCTTTTTATGTTCTCTCTCCATAACTTTTGAAAAGCGATAACTCCAGTTACTGGTACGGTTGAAGAGTCAAACTCGTTTTATTTGAAAAATAAAATCTTTGCTAGGAACGCAACTGGACCCCTCAAGTGCGCTCAACTATGTCTCACCACCAGTTCCATCACTAAGCTAAGCGTTTCGCCTTAACATTACTACCACTCTCAACCATCCCTAAAAACGGTGCTATTGAACAGTCCCAGAAACGTTCCCTCCTTAGCGCTCGCCCCTCTCATCGATCCGCATTATACATTGTAATGCGATAATCACCACGCTTCGAATGGCCTACACTTTACGGGGCTTTCTGCATTCAACTTTCCACACGCACACACAACACCCATTAATCCCTTCCCATCAAATCGGACGTTTCTCGCAGCGGTTTTTCATCGCTCGATGTGTTTAGTGCCTGACTCTATCCGCACAACTAAGCCTGCTATACACTACAGGTTGTGCAAGGTACGAAAGCATAAGTGCCCCCACCGTACTCGTTCTCTCTCGTCCTCGAGGTGAAAAAAATGACATTTGGTTTCGATATCCACGTCATCGTTAATGTATTGAAACGCAAAAATTACGAATATTTTAATATGATTTGAGTGATTGAGTTTTGCGAAGGTCTGAGTCTTCCTTCGGCTCCCTTGGTTCGTTTACTCGGGCTCAATTATTCCAGTGAAGAATTGTTACTGTGGGACTTCTCACCTTTCGCTAACGTCCGGGTGTTCCTTAGAAACGGCAACTTTTTCTTGGTAATTTACTATTGATTCCTTTTTTTCGCACAATTTCCTTTGGGATTTATTTTTCCCTTTCCCGCATGCGCCCGCTTCACTCATCGATTATGCGCTTAATTCAGCGCCCACATCGAGGACAGGTACTCAGATCTGTCCGAGTTTACTCCTTATGACCTGTACAAGTTTTTTGTACAAGTTTTCTTCGAGTTCAAGTGTTTAACTTGAACAAGATTCCAGTCGTAAACTCGTACTTATCTCTCAAAACATAAATGCTTCAGATAATCCTATAGTTTTCGCTAGTCTTCTTTATATATTTGAGTCAACGAATTTTGTTCGTGCCATTAGATCAGCTTATGTCCACAAGTCTCAAAAGATTTCTAAAGGCGTTGTAAATTTGCCTCCTTTACATATGTTTTGTCGGATGCAAAAGTGGCTATTTGGATCTTTGACATGGATTACTGCAAGTGCGAGGAAGAATTTGTTGGTGCTTTTGATTCATCATTGTTGAATTTCGTGTAGATTCATTCAAAATTCTCTACAGTTCACTCTAACGCGCACGTTGTAGTGTTTTTCTTTCCCAGTTTTATAAGTGTTGATATTGTCCATTTCCTTCTCTGTTAGAGAAATTCGTATCGAAACCGTTGATTGAAGTCTACACATGCCATTTCATTTTGATATTGTCAAGAGAACCGAAAAGACCGCGAATATTGTCACTCACAACCAATGGTGCTGTGTTCCCTACACGAATCTTTCAGAAAATGAGAACAACAATCAAGATCCATCAGGCTAAGTCTAGTTCCCAGCGAAGGGAGGAAACCTTGCGGTGTCGGGATGACAAATGACTGCTGGCGAGTCCTCCCACGTTGTTGTAACTCTGATTGCTGTCGGAGATCATACTTGCTTTGTGTTATCTTCACTATTTCGCGAATTTCTGTGACGATTGTCCCTTTCGTTGCTATATTCAATCTCTTCCGAATACTCTATAATGCACAATCTCAAAATTTCCGGATCTTGTTATCTTATTTATTTCCGGGTTTGTCCCGCGACCATAGTCTGGCCAAGGTTTTGCGGTCTACGCCCTGCGCTTTCTATTGTCCATCCTGCGGGCCTACAGCAGACTGAACCACATCGTCAGGACCCTCGTTCGACTTGCATTCGTGCTGGGAGCCAGCCACCAATTGCCTTAATACACGCGCGCGCCATAAATTACATAACTTTGACTGTATTACAGGTGTAGTCGGCTTGGAGCAAGTAAAAAGGAATCGAGTTTGTAAGCCAAGCAAGAGGAGGAGCTTCCGTTGCAGCAGATGCGTCGCGCTGGCCCTGTTGAATATATTCGACGTTGACAATACGTCTTCTTCCCTCACAGTAGAAACAGTGGATTCTGCCTTCCGAGAAATGCTATCCTACTCCAAATTTAGTATAGAGTTCTAAAATATGGAGGAAGATGGGCGATAACGCTAATAATCGCTTAATAACCCCAATCCAGTTGCATTCAGTTTGGTGTTGCTTTTAGGAGCGTCCGCAGCTAAAAAAAAAAATCAACACTTTCATAGCAATTTCTGTAAGAATTGTCGAATCCTCAAAGGTGTGTGTTGTGGAATTCCGATGAAAATTATTGTTGACAAAAATCGACTCTTGAAAGGAGCTGTACCCAAAAAGAAAGAAAACAGGAAAAGTAAGTCGCTGGGAGCGCTTGAAAGAAAGTGAAGACCTTTATACGCCTTTGGTGCGGAAATCGGCGCAAGAAGTCCCTGAGCAAGTAAGTGAGCTTCAACTGAAAATAATTCCGGACTAGTATCCAATGTATCCGTCTTTTGGAGGATAAATAAGATGGAAACTTCCATATCGGTGATTTGGTTTCCAATCGCGCTTCCAATATTGTTTGGTTACTTTGCTGAAGTAAACTTGTTACAACGGCACTTCGCTGCTGGACCTAGCCGTTTGCTGTGGGAGCATTTCAATCGCTGAACAGAGCGGAAACATATTTCCGCTGTGTGGTGCGTTTGTCAGCAGACAGATCTTTATTATGTAGCTATGTATCCAACCACGGCGCATTTTTCCACTAGGACATGTTTATCCAACTAGAAGCATTCCTTCTAAACACTTGCTATTTTCGGTTAATTCACTGCTTGTCCTTGATGACGTTGAGGTTCACGTAAGCGTCAAGATCTTAGGGGATTTCCCGCGGGCACAGTCTTTAATATCGATGACGAAGCTGAAATGCGGATCGATTGTTGGCGACATCGTAATGCTACCAGTTATTAGGTTATTTATATGTTCAATCGGACTAAGTGAACCTTGGCCGAAATACTCACCTGGTGGCACGTACTTGCTCGTGCACACTGGCTTATACTTAAGAGCTCTGGGGAATCTCTTTATGCTGATCATCCGATACTGTTATTCTTTGCTAAGTGGCCCGAAGGCTCCCGCTTATCTCTTCGGTACCCTCGTCGATTCCATGAGATGTTATGTTAACATAAGGAAAGCAGCTTAGATCTCTGACTACGTATCGGTGACCTCTGCACGTTTCACGTTTGTTCAATACACATAAGTCAGGTTTCCAAGGCCTTTGAAGTTTGATAGTATATATACAGTGGACTTCGATGTTTTCAACCGTATACGCGACGCGTCTTCTGCAGAAGACGCCCTGTTTTCTTTGGCGCACTCCCCCTTCCCTCTTCTTACACCAATCGAACACGCGTCGCGCACATCTGGTTGGACACATTTGGTGCCGACTACATGATAACTCTCTTCTCTGCTTTTCCAGCTTTTCTCGATTCCAGCGACAAACGTTACGAATTTTATAACAATTGGAACCGAACCAGTTAGCTTTTAGCAGCATCTAACAAAAACGATTCATGGATTGTAAAGCTTCTGCTAATGTTGTAGTGAAAATTTTTTCGTTTTTTTTTTTTTATTTTCTTTCTTTCGACTTTGAATTATAATGTTTTCTTTTACTACGGTTTTTTGAAGTGAATTAGAATAGGTAGTACTGGCTTTGAAATTTCTAGTTCGTGAAGTAGTTAAGAAGTGTTGACATTCAGCGGTACGCTGTGACGAAAAGACATCGAATGTAGTGTGTATGGAGTTTCTTTTACTTTTAATTCTTCTGCTGAGAGTTGGAACTTATCGGATTTTTTCTCAATTTATACTAGAGATTCTTCAATATTTTTATGTGCTTGAAATTAGTTCACAAAGGATCTCATTTTATTTGGGACCCTTTTGGGATTAATGCATTATTTTTTATATTGCAGAGCTCCTTACTCTGAAATCCATCCCGGTTTTTATTCTATTCACATCTAATTTGTGTGTGTTTTCACAAGCTCTATGCATCTGCATCTGGCATTGCTTTTGTGTGTGCTAATGGAAATTATGTATTGCACAGCTTCATGGGGATTGTTGTTTCTGCAAATCAATAAAATCACGCACATTTAGGTCTAGAATTTTCATAGACGTGCGAAGTCTGCTTGAGCATACGCACAGAGCACAGATGGGTATAGTCAGGTCAAAACGACCTGAAGCTCGGCGCATTGCGTAAGCGGCTAGCATCGAAGCGGCGCGGTGGAGCGAGTGGTTGGGATCAAGGCGGGACCATCGAAACGAACTTAGGATCGCTTTGCCTTAAAGGCATCACCCCACGAATCTGAGGTGGTGCAGATTTCAGGTGGAGTATTCGTATACGAGATGGGAGACTACGGAGAGGGAGATGATTCCGTCCATTTCTCGCTAATTGCCGTAAAAAACGGCCCGGAATATGCGGCGCCGCACAAGAGTGGCGCGCTCCAATCGAACCTCCTGTACAAAATGGTGCACCAAAACGAATGAAGCCGTATCTTCCGGGCCGTTTCTTACGGTAATTAGGAAGAAATGGACGGAATCACCTTCCTCTCCGTAGTCTCCCATCCTGTATACGAATACTCCACCTGAAATATGCACCACCTCAGATTCGTGGAGTGATGCCTTTAATTATATATTTGCAACGAAAGAATGATCATCATGAACTTGACAGCTGTGACATCAGTGCCTCTGCCTCCCTCCTTCGCATTAATAAGTGAAAATCGTGATAAATACCGAGGCATGGAAATACTCAGTACGGAGCAGGGGTAAAGTGTAGGAGGAGTTGAGGCGGCGGCGGGGAAGTCCCCGAAATCGCTCTTATTTCTGGAAGCTTGATCTTCCTGTATTCTCTTATTAGCTTTAGCCTACATGTTATAGATCCTCCAAGACTAATGCTTAAGTTTTAGGGCCGCGATTCACTGAGTTATCCACCTCCAGAAATAGGAGCCTAGTTGAGTGCGCTCCTTCCCTTTCCCTAACTACACTTTATCCCAGATCAGTCCATCCACCAGCATTCGGTGTTGGGGTCAAAGCTACACCAACTACTTTAAATTGTTGAGGAAATCGACTGCGCATGAACGCAGAATCTACTGGATATCTAAAGCCTCCACCAAATTTGTGAAACCGGCGCTGAACATGACTTAAGAACAATGTTTCCTTTCACTGTTTTTATTTCCTCCATCTTATCACACGTGAACCACATTTTAACCTCATTGCAACTAACACATTTTTATTCGTAAAGAAACCGATAAGATCTTTCCTCAAAATTGCTTTTAGAAAGTGGAATTGGTAGAATGATCAGAATGCAACCATATAGTGCATATTCTTGGGAAGTTGTGGAAACAGTATGCTGAAAGATAGTTGGTCGATATGTTTATTTTGAGGACTTGGATGTAGAATGATCACTGGATGCTATAGGAAGTACGCTACGCCACACGGAGTACGTGTGGGCTTTTGTTCTCCTCCTCTTCGCATTTTTCGCTCCATCTGAGAACATCTTCATAACAGCGACTATGGTAGTTCTCGTAATGCGCCACTTCATTCGAGCGAGCTTTTCAATGAATCTCTGCCCTATTCCTCGATCCTTGCTCGCGTCCTCCTCATAGGACGACACGCATTTTGCAAAATCGATGCGCTCGTTTTGGTGGCCGAGGCGAAGTAGTTTTCGGAGGATTTCAATAGTTCCGTTGAGTCGGTTTCTGCTATGAATTCGCACGCGATTTTAGTTGTTCTTATAACGTTTCTTATCCACTTACGTGGTTGACATTGTCATGTCCTTCCAGTGCACGTACAGTAGGACATTTCCTAATACAAACAATGACATCTGGCCGATCGGCTCCTGTTCGATATTCGAATTCCCACATGCAAACGCTGTTTGTGGTACATTTTTGTACATACGACTTCCCCATCATTGTATGGGAATGGACGTCCTAAAGTACAACGCGGCACATCGTCGTGGTACAGTTCCCGGTGCTTAAAATTGGACTATATTTATTCTTTCTCCCCCATCAACAACGGATGTCATGAACTACTTTATTTTTACTCTCAAATACTTTGCTTGCACGAGTGCATTTTGGAGATATTATGTGATTTTCGCCAGTTGCCAGCCATTGATAATCCCTGAGACAATCTCCTCCTCTATTGGTGCTACGTCCCCAGGGAATGGCAGAGGATTATGTGCCGGCGATATCAATAGCTACTGACTATTCCCAATTATTTAATATCTATGAACGTAGTAGTATGCAGTACATCGAGTTGATGTTAAAAAGTGTTTTCTGAAACTTATGTTACTGTAGTTCGTGCATCCTTCGTGGCCATGAACAATTAACATCATAGAAAGAGCGAGCACAAAAAGAATAGGTTGAGTACGATTGTGGGTGCTCTCAACATGTGCTGAAATTTTGCTGGAAAACGGTAGCTGACAATAGGATAGATCCTTTTACAATAGGATCTTTTTCTGCCTACTTTTTTTTTCGCAGTAATCAAGGTGAATGTTTTAGATCCTTGTTTTTCAAAGGTATTGAGCCCATTTCATTACATGAATCACAACATCCTTGAAATCACATTAGCAGTCGTCTTAGGAAGCTTTGATTTGTAGTACAGTCTCTGGTGCTTACGGTTATAAACTGGTCGTATCTTGTCATGAATGTGTCGTTAAAAAGTGTCCAGCTATGTAGAAATTTGGGGTAATTTTTTGTCGGGATCGAATTCGCGACTACTGGATACGACGACTGCGAGTTTTTGCCGCCCATGATTTTTTTCTGCGTCGTTGTTTACTAGAAAATAGTGTGAAAAGTTGTGAATTATCTGCGGTAACCTTCCATAGGCGTGTCATATTAAATCACGTTATTGATGGTTTAAAATGTTTCATTTTGTATCCCAGTCGCTCGATTTTGGAAAACTACAGTCGAGTCAAAAGAACCGCAAGATGCTTGTTGTTGTGTAAGCGGAGCGGTGGAGCTTGCGGTTCCTTGCGTTGTAACCCCAGCTGGGGTCAGTCTAGCTCCCCGAATCGCTGCGGTCCTATTGAAGTTAGCGATGGTCTCACCTCGAGCCGAACCTCCACAACGGCGCTTCGTGCGCGGCCGCACATAGCTTGAAATCCTTTTTTCTACGGCATTTCTTTGTATGTTTCAGTATGTGGATGGTGTAAATTTATAAAATGAAAGCTATGAGGTAATTTGAGCTTGAATTTTCCGTTTCCATAAACGCCCTGAATTTTGTTTCGTTCATTTCACCGAGAAGGTTCTTCCACTGGAGTTCTGCTCAAAAAATCTCATTCTCAGTTGTTAAATGACCATGGTACCGACAAATATGGCCGAGTGAGAAACCCAAACCCTCAAACCCCCAAACTCTGTTAATCAAAAATCACGGCGGTTTGGTCTGAATCTGGTAGACAGAAGAAATGAATAAGGATATTCGAAAAAAGAGATGATTCTTGAACTACAGTTCTAATTCCTCCTTCTCAATGTGGAATTCCTATGAACACCATTACGGACAAAAAGGGAGCGTAAACATTCTTATCGGCGTCATTTCAGTGCAAAACGAAATAGATAACTGTATTGAGCAAGACGACTAAGGAATCTTCACGTGGAGGGCGCAGAAACCTCGGAAGCCGCAGTGCAATGAGTTTTGCTTGCGTATGGTTCGTTTACGCAGCTGGGTGAATGCGTCTTTTCAACAACGGGCATCGCTTCGCTGCAGATACACCCAACCCCAGCTATCTCTGTCCGAATAACTGAGATGAGAATTCATTTCCGGTGATGGCTGGGGAATCAGGTCTACTTTCAGGTAGGGGAAGTAAGTTGCTACTGACCTGTGGGGATCACTTCCCAGAAAAAAAAAACTAGTTGGAACTGTACTATACCACTACGTGCTTGCTACTCCTACTACTGTACTTGTACTATGTACATGGAACTACTATATGCATGTTTGAAAATTTGTTTGGAATTAAAGATAGAAGGGAGGTCGGGTTGAAGAATAGCAAAAAGAAGACAGGGATTCGGACACGTATTTAAGCATCAAACTTTGGGAAGTTGTATTCTTTTCAGAGTGCCATTTCCATATTTGTAGTACCGTACCACTCTTCAATTGCCTCTAATGTAGTGTTCGCAGAATCAACACTTAATGTAAATGTCGGAGTAAAAGGTACTAATCATCTGTATAGGCAAAATTCTGATGTGCTCAAGGAAATTCAATGTTCTTGTTGGAGGTGAGTGGAGAAATGAGTAAAGCAAGATGAATGAGCAAAAACGGGAGTAGCTTCTATCTTGTGCACTCATCCCTATCTCCGACAATGAGATCAAGGTTTGCAGACTGGACATAGCCATGTCCTTGCAACATCCTCTAAGTGAAGTGGAAAGAAATTTCGGTCCATTTCATTTGTTTCTGCCATCCACTCCTATCAGCCTTCTTGGATAGCAGAGTAAACTCTTTACTCACGTTTCTTTCCCCTTTTTTTGCTCGGCTTCTTTATTCATAACTTTTTTCACTTGTCATCCATAGTGTCAGTGCTTTCGAGCGGCTATTTTAGTGTTTACTCGGAAAATGGTCCAGGGCAGCCTTTTATTCGCTCTGCTGTCATCTCTTATTACCCCCCTCCGGTGTTCTTCAGTCCAGAGAAATATTCGTTTTGCATTGGTTTCGTGCTTCTGCGATAACATTTACATTGCGCAAAGACTTAGTGGCGTCCTTATTTTTGGACGCTCTACTTTACCTTTTTCTCATAGTAACTTTAGCTTACATGTCGTAGATCCTCTAAGACTAATGCTTAGGTCTTAGGGCTTCGACCGACTAAGTTATCTACTTCCGTAAATAAGGGCGCCACCGACTGCCTACATTTTACCCGATGTTTGCTCATATTTTTGGTAGTAAACTTCATAGTACTCCAGAAAAAAAAACGTTTACGCAGTTGCAGACGTTATTTTTGCGCAGTCCCTCACCATTAATCCTTAGCAGTATGAACATATTAGGGCGGGTGTGGTGTAGCGGTTAGAGGTTCCGCTTCCTGCACGATCGGAGGTTCGAATCCGCCCTAGTGCTCACCAAGCCTTTCATCCCTCCGGAGGTCGATAAATTGGTACCAGACTTGTCTGGGAGGATAAAAACACTTGACACATCGGCTAGCCACCGCAAGTCATTGTATAGGCCAGATACACGTTCGTAAACCTCAAACGATTCTGAATTGAAGTGAACGTGGGGGCGCATCCCAAGCGTTTGATTATCGCCAGAAACTTTATCCTTTTATCCTTTATGAACATATTAATTATTAGGTATATACAGACATGTAATCGAGTCGAAAATTCAACATGTCCGGTTTATTTACAGCTCGGCTAACATCTGCGCTTGCAAATGCTGGAAAGTCTTGTTATTGATGGAAAATGACCGCACCTCAGGCAGCGCTCAGTCAATGATCCCTTCACCAGACATTGACTTTTTTGTCCTGTCTGTACGTATACACATCTGCGACTTACATTCCCTGCACTTCTGGGTTCCAGTTGATATCTCACTGTTCAGGCGTTATTTCTTCATGCCCGTATTAAACGTAAAACACGTGTGTACTTTGTTTACTTATTTTTCTTGAATGTTGCAGGCGGCTGCGGCGATGACGTACGGCGTCGGCGTCGCTCAGAACAACGCAGATCTCGGTGGAGGCGGTGGGATGAATGACGAAGAGTACGATGAGAACTCATCCGCACGACTATTCGAACGCAGCCGTATCAAAGCACTTGCAGGTTCGTTACTCCGTGCTTTTTTCTTCAGTCCTCACTTTCTGCAATAAGACAGTTTTTTGGTGGGCATTTTTTGGCAGGAAATTTCGAGTAGATGGAAATTTTTTGCCTGGAAAATTGTTGAGCTGAGGGCAGTTTTTGTTTGGTTCTGAGCAACAATCTGAGTATTTATAAGTTCGTACTGTGCTGAATGGATCCTTTGCTTTTTTGGGTTCTGCTGCGCCAGAGCAGCGCTAAATCTCCGCGATTTTCGCAATCATCTTGAAGCTACTCATTGCAATAACTCTGCTGTAACTAGTATTGATTTTCACTTCGAATTCGTATCTTCAATCATATTACCGATGATGTGCGGTGGATCTAGTTCACGTGCATACCACTCAGCTCGTTAACTAGCATTATGTCACATCACATTGGTATAGTGCCAGTATTTTTTAATAGCCTGGTTGTCACTGGGCTGCATTCATGTGTGATGGAACTGAGAGTTGCGGTCGACATCATGAATTCGAACGTGCGGTATTTAGAAAGTAGTTAACTGGAAATTGGAGAACTGTTTTTTTTTTGTTTGAACGTACGTCAGGGGTAAAAATAATAAAAGGTGAAGAACAGTACACACAGATCCAGTATTGGATTCTTCGGAGGTTCCGTTCCCAGAAGAAAATCATGTTGAATAAATGCATCCGCCGTTTGTGTTTTTGAGTTTGGCGCATATCTGGGCCATTCAAATGGCTGAAACCTAATGTCTATGAGGATAACTTTTCTCTGTTCACTAGTCGAATTCATCTGCTGAAAGAATTAGCCATTGACGACGCTCATACAGGATCGATTGGATTGTGCCCGTAAAAACATGCTTCATTCAAGGATTTCATTGTTTTACACTTTATCGTGCATAACGAATGTGCACAGATCGAACATGTGCGCCTCTTATCGAAGTAGAGGAGTATTGTAATCCACGGTTCTGCGTGAAGCATTCGTTAAAAGCTTAATTTGTAGATGTTATATGAGTTTTGTGGCATCTTCGCTGAGTATCTGATACACGACGTCGGCAACAGGTGTATAGAATATACTTGGTGGTCTATTATGTATTGTTGACATAGTGTTGATGGATGCCACATAAGCGCACGTCGCGAGGTTTGCTTTGTGGGTCAATAAACGGCCAGCCGGAGTTACACTCTATAAGGTTTTGCTCTGTTCAGGATAAGGGGATCAGTTACTGCGAAACGAATGTCATTATACATATACTTTCTTCTTACACTTGATGAAAAGGATTACTGGTGGAACTTATTTCACCGTTCTGCGTTTTAACTAATGTGCTAATCGTGTCCAGTGTAAGCCGCAATTCGTGACAACCGCCAACTGCGAACATTGAGCAAAATGAAGCCCAAAATGTTGCTATTATCGAAGAGTTCACTTCACATATGGAAATGCACGCGTATTGTACAAGATATCAGAGGAAGTAGCTGAGAATGTTAGTTCTCTCTCAATGTCCGGCAATATCGCATATTTGTTACCTCATGCGGTGAGTAGTTGTTGTAGTTCTTCTTCAGGGCAGCGTTTGTGGAGGTCCGTTTAAATGAGAATTAATGTGCAAATCAAGCATAGCATGAAGTTTTTTTTTCCTACTACTAAGAATCTGCGAGCATTTTACAATTCTTTTTTCTTTGACATTGATAAAAAAGAATGTCTGCTGATATGAAATATGTACAAGATAGCATTTGACTGAGTCGAAAAGTTTCGACTAAAGTAAAGTGTCTTTTCTATCGAAATATTACCAAACAGTTAAACTATGCCTATAATCTGCGTGTGAATCAAAGAAAAAATGACGCGCCGACAACAAGCTGATAACCATCGATTTGATAACATGGGGTTAGTAGTTCGTGTTCTCAATGGAGTTCTCAGCTGCATCGCCACGACTCGACCTAAATACACTAGAGGGCGAACCCCATCTGTTACCTGAAACAAATAGCGACGGTACCCATAATTCATATCATCCAAGAACGCCCACTTCTGGTCTAGAGATAACAATCCCACATGATCCCTTCGACGGTGGACTCTTGCAGCCATGGTCTCCAGGTGTCTACCCAGGATCGCCTGGAGCTCTAGAAGAGACCCGTTGGAGGCACCTCAGTCGCGACGGCGAACACATATTAGAATTGACTGCTTCAGCAGAAGTGCTTGACAATCAAGTGGGAAAGAATCTCAACAATATCGATCTGAGATTCCGCGGTCTCCAAGGTTTTTAAAATCTTCTATACTATTTCTAGAACATTCTAATTTTTTGGTGGATGTGAAGTTAAATAGCTATATTTGTGATTTTTAATTATAACAATCTGGAATTTTTAAAATTTCTGCTCAGTAACTCTTCCTGAAACATTCTGTTTTTTTTTCCAGAAGAACGTGAGCACGTGCAGAAGAAGACATTCACAAAATGGGTCAACTCTCATTTAGTGAGAGTCAGTTGCAAAATCCAAGATCTCTACATGGATATGCGAGATGGGAAGATGTTATTGAAACTCTTGGAAGTCTTATCCGGGGAGCGCCTGGTTAGTTCGTTAAGAGATTCCATACTTACAGAACCTTCCGTTTCATATTGTTTGCGATGGTAGGCGTATTTCAAACCACAGCTAAGTTTGTTGCAGTTTTTTGAAATCTCCACAATAAAAATTAGAATGAATTTTCATTTTCCTAACAAAATTTTCCTAATATACAGGTGAAATCAAAGCAGCAGTATACTGTGATGCAGAACTTTCTGTTGTCTGAAATCGTAACGGGTTCTCCCCTTTTCCTGATAAATCTGTTCTCCACGTTCAAGTTTCGGTTGCTCATCTCCCTTTGCGTTGTTGCCAGCGGAGATGTATACTGCACTTCCCAGAGGGGTCATATGTCACATGTTGCAATAGGAGCCTTTGAAGAAGACCTGACTAGATGTGGAAGTTATATCTTAAAGTTTGAAAAGAATACTCCGCTAGTTTGCTTCATCGAATGTCCAAAAGCTTCAAACACCCAGATTTGTTCTGGTTTTATTTACCTCATTCTCACTCAAGGATTCGTTTATGGGAGGATATTTCTACGTGTGTTTGAATATTTGTTTTGGATAGGTCCAAATTCGAAAGGAGAGCAGCAATTTTCAAAAATTCCTCCGCAACGAGGATGTGAAATTAGTAGGTAGTTTTTTTTGTTTGACTAAATGAATCTATGAGAGCAACATTTTTGCTATCGTCGTTTGCTGCCTAATCACATATCCAGTCTGATTATTCTTTGTTAATGGTATAAGTAACCCTCATTTACTCAACACAACACTTTTCTCCACGCAGCGTGAATAATACCGGATAAATGACCAACTCAACGTAGTGAACAATTCTTACACTTTTTTCTCTTCACATCTTCTATTTTCAGCCAAAGCCTACCCGTGGTAAGATGCGTATCCACTGCCTCGAAAATGTCGACAAAGGACTGCAGTTTCTCAAAGACCAGCATGTGCACTTGGAGAACCTCGGTTGTCACGATATCGTCGACGGAAATCCGCGCCTCACTCTAGGTCTTATCTGGACGATCATTCTTAGGTTCCAGGTTAGTTTGGGTTCGAGTAAATCTTTTCATTTCCATAGATAAGTTTATTAATAGAACCTTTGAGGTGCATCACATTCTTGCTTTTTCGTCCTTTGGATTTTTTTTGGGTTCACCTTCGTTTTGCCCTGAACGTTTTGATGCTACTGGACCATAGGCGTAATAGCTTACATTTGCAGATTCAAGACATCACTTTTGAAGACGCCGATAATCATGAAACGCGCTCTGCTAAAGAAGCGCTATTACTCTGGTGCCAGATGAAAACTGCTGGTTATCCAAACGTAAATGTCAGGAACTTCACAACTAGGTTAGCAAAGAGTGTTGTAGATATTCCTTATTTTATAAGTCGTTACTCCATATGCATTCCGTAGTGTAAAGGACGGCTCTTTTCTGTTTTGAAAGTTTTTTTTTAGTTGGCGTGATGGTCTAGCTTTCAACGCCCTGATTCACAAACATCGCCCTGATTTGATTGACTATGACAATCTACAAAAATCGAACGCTGTTTACAATCTTCAAAATGCTTTTGATACTGCCGAGCAACAACTTGGATTGTCAAAGTTCCTCGACGCGGAAGGTGAGTATCGAAATATAAAAAGTGATCACGAACAACGTTAGATGAGTGATTTAGATGTGAATGTACGCGATCCTGATGAGAAGTCCATCATCACTTATGTTGTTACGTACTACCATTATTTCAACAAAATGAAACAAGAAACAATCCAAGGAAAACGTATAGGAAAGGTGAGGTAGGCGGTGCAGGGTGATACATTGGATTTAACATTGGAGAATTACAGGTTATCAATGAACTTATGGAGAATGAGAAGATGATCAACAGATACGAAACAATTTCTTCTGATCTTTTGGAATGGATTAAAGAGAAAATAGAGATATTGAACGATAGGTTAGCGCACCGTCCTTAAAACTTAGTCGTGTAAAACTTTGCATTAAACGACTTTTCTAGTCATTTAATGAATTGACATACTTATCATAGATCCAGTGAAACGCTGTTTCTTTTTTGTTGCATGCCTTCTATGTAAAAATTCGAGTCCGCCGGTGTTAAGGCTATATTTCAGAACTTTCCATAATTCTCTGCATGGAGTACAAGAGCAACTTGCAGAGTTTAATGCATATCGCACTCAGGAGAAACCACCAAAGTGAGTATCTCTACTTATCTCTCTCACTCCGTCAGCTTAATTATTCTTCTCTTCTTGAAGAAAGTTTTTATTTTTCTTTTTTTTCAATTACAATGAACTAAGAAGGACCTTGATATCTGTTTTGTTTTCTCTTCTATGCAGACCGGTATTTGTAGTAGTTGAGGTAGGAGTACTATTTCCGTTTTAGGTTTGAGGAGAAAGGCGAACTTGAGGTGCTATTGTTCACTCTACAATCTGCTATGCGTGCTAATAATCAGCGCCCCTTCGTCCCTCGCGAGGGAAAGCTTATAGGCGACATCAACCGAGTTCGTTCCTCTTTGAAGTTTTTATTTGCCGTTGCATAGTTTGTAGGTTTGAGCTGATAAACTTTAATCTTTGTTCTTGTTAGCTTTAATCCTCGTTTGATACTATTTATGTTTTTCTAGGCTTGGGATACTCTGGAGAAAGCAGAACACGAACGTGAACTAGCGTTGAAAGAAGAGCTGATACGCCAGGAGAAACTTGAACAACTTGCTGCTCGGTTCAATCGTAAGGCTGAAATGAGGGAAACATGGTTGACTGAAAACCAACGGCTCGTTAGCCAGGATAACTTTGGATCCGATCTTGCCAGTGTTGAGGTAGGTCCACAGTTTGCAAGCATTTACAATCGAATTCTCGGTACTGTGAACTCTATCAACTGCAAGTAAATTCCTTCTTTCTAGGCTGCCACCAAGAAGCATGAAGCAATCGAAACAGATATCTTCGCATATGAGGAAAGAGTGCAAGCCGTTGTAGCTGTTGCGGGTATGTTATTTCCAGTAATTCCCTATGTCTCCTCTCCTACTTTACTTGTTAGCGTTCTAGTTTTGTGGTAATGTTGCAAACTAATTGTGTGCTTTTGCAATCGGCGAACATAACATTAGTTGTTGTTTATCGTTCTGCCAACTAGGCTCTGTTGTAGGAGAACTTGAAGCTGAGAACTTCCATGGAATCGAGGAGATCAACAACCGCAAAGAGAATGTGCTCAAGCTGTGGAATTACTTATTCCAGGTTATGACATTCCATTTAGCGTAGTTTCACCACCTGCTAATTCCCCAAACCTCATTAATATATGCTTTACAGCTTTTGCTTGCACGACGTGTTCGACTTGAGCTGTCCATGGCCATCCAACGAATCTTCCATGACATGCTTCTCACACTTGACCTTATGGACGACATCAAGGTAGCCGTCTAGACAAAAGTACTTATTGTTGGGTTACACGATTATGAAGGAACACTGTCAGGCACGGCTTCTCTCGGATGATCTTGGTGCTCATCTGATGGACGTAGAAGACATGCTGCAGAAGCATGCTCTTTTGGAGTCTGACATCAACATCATTGGTGAACGCGTACGCAATGCAGTTGCACAGGCGCAACGGTTTGCATTATTAATACCTTTCGAGGGTGTTGCATTTGTTATTTCTGTTTTGTTAGATATGTCTTATTGGTTTTCATGGATGTTCATAGTGAGTAATTCGGGTTTTATAAAACAACGTTATTTTCAGCTTCCGTGACCCGGAGGGTCCCGACGGGAGCGGCTATCTCCCCGTTGAGCCTGCAGTTGTCGATGAACGTTCGGCAGTTTTGCAGCAAAGGTATATATTCTATGCTCGTTTACTAATATTTTAATCTCGCTATTTAATCGTCAATGGAGGGGCAAAAGTTAAAAGGATATTTTAAGATACCAAGAACTGCTAGATTTGGCGGCGCAGCGTAAACGCCGTCTTGAAGACAACCGTAGATTGTGTCAGTTCTGGTGGGACGTTGCTGACCTCGAGAACAACATCAAGGATCAAGAACAAGTGAGCAAAAAAGTCGTTTTTGGATAGTGCATGTATGCTTCAGATGCGTGAAGATTTATTGATATTATGTTGGAGGGCTTTTATTCCATTTTTAGGTGCTTAGTTCAACTGATACTGGCAAAGATATCGTGACGGTATCGCACCTTCTCGCAAAACATAAGAACGCTGAAAACAATCTTGGTGATATTGAACGTCAATTAGAGGAGCTTCAGAAGGATGGAAACCAGCTGGTGTCCGAGAAAATTCCAGGTTTTGGGAGACTTCATTGCCAATAGTATTAAGCACTGACGAACAGAAATAATACTCACTTATTTGCTACAGGTTCGGATAACATCCCTCCTCGGATCCAAGAGATTCGTGATTATCTAAGAAAATTACGAGACCTTGCTTCTGCTAGACGTGAGAGGCTCGCTGGAGGTGTTGACTATTACCAGGTGCGATATTTTGATCTTCATAGTTGTGCAACTGATTTTGGCGCTGGAAGCAAGAAAAACTACTGTGTATTTCGGTTATTGCTTCACTGGGAATTTGAAATGTGAGTTTTGAACACTGCGAGGTAGTAACAGTTTCAAGAAAATCCTGCGTTTTTTGAGCTCCAGATACTTTGGATACGCACAAAGTTGCTTTTGAGATCTTGAGGCATCTTTTAGCACGCTGATTCCGAACTATTTCTGTAGGAATCTCCCATACAACACTTCTTGATACTCGTACTTCTCCAGTGTCATCACTTCCGTTGTCCGTGATAAAATATGTTGGAGATTGGTGCAGTTATGGCACCCATCTCTTCCGAAAAAAGTTTTCTTCAAAATCTCTAAAGACGGCAGTTTTGAAAATTTATGATCTTTAGATTATTGACTCTTGAAGAAGCCTTTTTTCAACCTAAATCCATCTGTAGTTACTCATTTCAGTTCTTCACCCACGCTGATGACGTAGATGCATACCTTCTTGACACACTGCGAGTGGTCTCTAGCGACGATGTTGGGAAAGATGAAGGCACCGTGCAACTTCTCCTCAAGAAACATGACGATGTCTCTGATGAATTACAAACCTTCGACACTCAAATAAAACAGCTCTATCAGAAAGCTGAAGCTTTGCCAGTCGATGTAAGCTTCCCTTATGCTACATCTCTGTATATCTTGGAATCGGTTTAGTGTTCTACATATATGAACTTTTCCTCTTTCTTCCATATATTTTCATTTTTTCCCAGAAACCGTACCAATTACTTATCACACCAAACTGTTCAGGTCGAAAGTCACGAGAATGCGGTAATTTAATAATACAAAGGATATCAAGCTTTTTTTTGTAGAATTTTCCATTTCTTGTTATCATTCACTAACAGCGTAGCTTTGGGAACGATTGTCAGTTTCAATTCGAATCAGTCATAATAACGTCTTGCTTTTTTGCTGTTTTTGCCACTAATTAAATGTTTAATTTCACTATTTCATGTGAATAGACGTATGAAAATTTGTTTCAGGCACGTGAGCACCCCGACATTCGAGAGCGATTGGATTCCACCATCAAACGTAAAGCGGAACTAGAGAATCTTGCTCAGTTGCGAAAACAGCGTCTTATTGACGCCCTTTCGCTCTACAAACTCTATGCTGATGCTGATTCTGTGGAAGCATGGATTGACGAGAAGGTATACTAGAAATACATTTCCTCCACCGGATGTAATAAATTGAAGATTTGTTTTGCAGGGTAAACTCTTGGCAACTCTCGTACCAGGAAAGGACCTTGAAGAAGTCGAAATTATGAAGCATCGCTTCGAGACACTCGAACAAGACATGAGAAATCAAGAAGCGAAAGTGAGTTTCTTATCACCTAAAAAATTGCTGAAATCTTTGTTATATTGTCAGTGTGAGCCATTGCCAAAATTTCGAATACAGGTTGGCACTGTTAACGAACTTGCGCGCCAATTACTGCACGTGGAGCATCCTAATTCGGATGATATTCTTCAACGTCAAAATAAACTCAATGCTCGTTGGGCTCAGCTACGCGACATGGTAGACCAAAAGAGAACTGAGTTAGACCGAGCTCACCGTCTCGAGACTTTCCGGTAAATTTGTTAAATTTTTCATCTTTTCATTAGAAGTGGTAGAGGCTTAATCGAGCACATCGTCTTCAGAATCGATTGTCAAGAAACTGTCACTTGGATTGAGGACAAAACGCGCGTGCTTGAAGATTCCGATGCTCTTACAAACGACCTTAGTGGAGTCATGAAACTACAAAGAAGGCAAAGATTATTTTGTTGAGAATGAACTTTTGCATAACGAACAATTAGAATTTTAGGCTTTCAATGATGGAACGCGATCTCGGTGCTATCCAGGCAAAGCTTGATGCCCTCCATAAAGAAGCAGATTCGATTGAACGTGAGCGTCCATCGGAAGCGCAGGCGATTCGAGAAGATATTAAACGAATCCATCATGTTCGTACGCTTTCGAGAATGTTTCATGGTTAATTTTTGCATATTGTTGTAATCATTCCAAAATTCAGGTGTGGGACATACTGAATAAAAAAGTGCGCGAACATGAAGCGAAATTGGATGAGGCTGGAGATCTTCAACGATTCCTTCGTGATTTGGACCACTTCCAGGCATGGCTTACTGCCACACAGCGACAGGTAGGCTTTGCAGTTGGCTCTGTAATTACTGTATTTGAGCTAGTCAATAAATGGACTATTGGGTAGAGGATGTCGAAGTTTCCCTTTTCAAGCTAGTAGATCCTCCAAATTTTGCTTAGTCTTGTTGAATAACCCTTGACTCCTTGGCTTGTTTGAAAACGACTGTGACTTCATAAATATACTTATGCATCATGCTCATTCGTACGCGCATTTAGTTTTTCCTATTGAAATGTAATTTTTAAGGTTGCTTCTGAGGACGAACCACAGTCATTGGCTGAAGCGGAGCAGCTTCTCAACCAACACGCTGCTATCCGAGAAGAAATTGATGGTTACGCTGAAGACTACAAAAAAATGCGCGCTATGGGAGATCGCGTCACTCAAGACCAGACTGATCCACAGTACGTATTTACTGGCTTGGACGTTTTTATTCTCTGAGACCATTTTTCGGTTTGCATTAGTGTGCCACAAAGTTGTTTACACGGCAATTTCACTGCGCATTTGCCAGGTTGCAGATCGCAGCTACTTCCTATATCGTAAATTACTTTTAAACAAGTACCAAAATCAGAATCAAACCAACGATTGTTCGCTACAGGTACATGTTCCTTCGCCAGCGTTTGGCTGGATTACAAGAAGGTTGGGAAGAGCTGCAACGAATGTGGGATAACAGACAACACCTCCTCAGCCAAGGACTAAACCTACAGGCATGTAACATACTAACATTTAAAGGCATCACCACACCAATCTGAGGTGGTATTTCAGGTGCAGTTTTCTTATAAGGGATAGTAGATTATGGAGAGGGGGGTGATTCCGTCCTTTTTTCCTAATTGCCATAAAAAGCGGCCCGGAAGATGCGCGTGCACAGGGCTGGCGCGCTCCAATCGAACTTGTTGTAGAAAATAGCGCGCCGGATCGCTCGATGCTGTATCGCCCGGGCCGTTCTTTACGCCAATTGAGCAGAAATGGACGGAATCACCCTTCTCTCCATAATCTACGATCCGATATACGAATACTCCACCTGAAATCCGTATCACTCATCGTATCTCGGATTCATTGGTTAATGCCTTTAAGGTTCATTATTCTTAAAGAAAAATTGTTCTAGATGTTCCTACGCGATGCAAAGCAAGCAGAGGTCATGCTGTCACAGCAGGAAAACTATCTTACCAAGGACGAAGCCCCAGGCAGTTTGGAGCAAGCAGAAAACATGCTCAAGAGACATCAAGTAAGTAAATGCTTTCCTTTTCTGGTTCCACCTGCTATCATGCTCTTTACTTTCAGGATTTCATGACTACTATGGATGCCAACGACGAGAAGATTCGTGCTGTTGGAATGTTCGGAGACCAACTTTGTCAAGACGGTCACTACGCTGCCGATAAGGTGACTTCAATAACAGTAATGCCAATAACAGTCTTTCGTCGTTTCTTTTTCCAGCTATTTATGTTCCTCTGCCGGCATTCATGTTTTGAGAAAAATCCTATTGAGAAACGTATTATTGTTTTTAAGATACACAAAAAGGCGCGTAACATCGATGAGCGTCGTGAGGCCAACAGAGAGCGGGCACAAGCTTTGCTCGGCAAACTCAAGGATGCTCTTGCTTTGCAACAGTTCCTATCGGATTGTGAAGAATTGAGAGAATGGATTGAAGAGAAGATGATTCGTGCTCAGGATGAAACCTATAGGTACTGTAAGCATATAAATTCTTTTTCTTTATAGCAAAAGTCTTTGACTCTCTCCGCGACCACATAATTTCGGAAATGTATTTTTTCTCCTGTGTTGAGAAGTCACTAAAACCTATTAAAAGTGTCACGTTGATAACATTTTTTGAAATTGACAGGTGGGATCCTAGAAGAACTGTTTTCGAAGTAACTTCGATCGATGAGTTTTGTTTATTCGTAGGAAGGGTTAATCTAGGATAATTTTCAACTTTTTTTCAATTTCAGAAGGTCATGGACCAGAACTCCTCTTAGTCTGAAAGAGTACAACATCGAAAGTTGTTGATATTTGAGTTCTGCAAGCACCTAGAACCAGTCAGTCGCGCAGTCGCTTAGAGGTCCGTTGTAGCCACAAGGCAGAAAGGGTTCGAAACCGCTCTAGTGCAAACCAAGCCTTTCATCCCTCTGGGTCGATAAATTGGTACCGGACATGTCTGGAAGGATAAAAACACTGACTTGATTATCGTCGGCTGGCCCCCGTAAGTCATTGTATAGGCCAACATGCGTTCCAAAACCTCAACGATTACGAATTCTAGTAAAACGCGTAGACGCATCCCAAGTGGATTGATACACCAGTGACTTTACTTTACTTTACTCTTTTAAAAACTACTCGAGAATGTTATTTCATCTTAAAGAAGCATATAGCTTGCAGCATTAACTTTTGTTCCGTGTTTTTTTCTAGATCCGTTGCCCTTTGGGGATAGTTTTTCCTTATTGTGAATGTAAAGAAATGCATTGACAAAATATGAAGAAAAGTGTAGAGAAAGAAGTTTACAATAATTACTTCTTCCTTGAGTGCCACAGTTTTTAATACTGATAGATAATTCAACAGTATTCTTCTCTGAAAGTGCTTTATAAACTTACTTCGCTACTTTACCGCTCCTATCTGCATTCAATACAGTTTGGATAATGTAGAATGTAACATATATACATTATATATGATTATTACGAATGTCACATAGCTTTCCTTCACTACAAGCGGTGATAAAAAAGAAAAACTTTTCCAGAGATGCAAAAACCATAACGTCTAAGTTTGTCCGTCACCAAGCTTTCCAGAGCGAACTCCAAGCCAACAAGGTTGATCACCTTTGTGATAGTTTATTTTTTTTTAATGAGATGTTGTCTTCTTGTCAAGGAACGTCTGGACCAACTACAACATGCAGCTATTGATTTGGGCGCGGAGAAACCTGAGTTCACTGGTACAATCGATCCTCAAATCACAGAACTGGCCCACCAATGGGAACAGTTAGAGAAGACTACTGAAGAGAAAGGGCAAAAGTTGTTTGATGCGAATCGTCAACAACTTTACGTACAGAGCATTGCTGACATGAAGGTAAGTGAATGTTATTGTGCAAAAAAAATGTTGTTTTCATTCTATTTCCTACAATCTAGGAGTGGGCCAGTCAGCTGGAAAAGGAAATGACCCGTGAGGATCAACCTGCTGACCTTACGACTGTGAACGTTGCCATGCAAAAACAACAGATGATAGAGACTGAAATGATCAAAAAGTGTGTGATTTGATACCCTCGCTGACTTACTGAAGATAACCAGTGATTCGTGTTCTTAAGAGCACATCATATTGATCAACTAATGGAAATGGAGCCTCAACTTGAAGAAATGCATCCAGATGAACTGGAAGATATTCGTGCTCACAGACTTGCGGTGCAAGAACAACTTCAGAGGTATCTTAGTCGAAACAGGTCTTCATGTCAATGTAATTTCACGTAATATAGGTTACAAGCACCTCTGGACGATCGAAGACGCCAGCTGGAACGCAAAAAGGCAGCCTTCCAGTTTGGTCGCGATGTCGATGATGAGAAACTCTGGATTGCTGAGCGTTTAGTACTGGCGCGTGCAAAACAACTAGGAGAAAATCTTCCAGATTGCCACAGGTATGAAGCATTTCTAGTTTTTAGTTTAATGTTTGTTCACATTGAAACCCTCTTGAGTGATTTTGTGCACTGTGTCATAGGATGACAATTTGTTACATGATGCACATGTTTCTTCGTAATTCTGTAATGCTTAGGTTGCAAAAGAATGCACAACTGCTGACGAACGAAATCGAAAATCATGAGCCATGGATTGAGCGCATATGTAGCAATGGCAGAGAATTGATTGATGCAGGTGCGTTGATTGCTTCAATTAAGAATAATTTCATGAGCAACTTTGGTACTCTGAAAACGCTGGAGTCCAATGGTCGCGTGCGTTTGGTGGTTTTTGTAAGCAATCTTTTGCCAAGGTTTTCTTCAGGACATGAAAATTCGGCAGCATTCGAACAGAAAATAGCCGAACTTCGCGACGCTTGGCAAGAATTGAAGGATGCGCTCAAAGATAGGAAGGACAGGTTAGAGAAATGTTCTACAATCCCGCTGTTAATTTTTTTGACGTTATTATGACTTAAGGCTGGCCGAAAGTGAGAAAGCGCATCAATTCTTGTACGACTGTGGCGAGGCAGAGGCTTGGATGAGCGAGCAGGAACTCTACATGATGCAGGTACTCCCTTCTTGGAATTACCATTAAAGATAATACGGCATGGTTCTTTCCTTTCAGGATGAACGTGGCAAGGATGAATTCTCGACCCGCAATCAAATCAAAAAGCATGAACGTCTTCAGTCGGATATCGACAAATTCGCTGATACAATCCGAAATTTGGCAGTAAAAGCCCAGAAATTCGTTGACGAGCGAAGCCCGCTTAGGTATGACTTGGTGAAGTCTTCTGTGATTGTTATTTTCTTCCAGTCTTCATGAGTCGGGCAGGTGTAGTGTAGCGGTTAGAGGTTCCGCTTCCTGTACGATCGGACGTTCGAATCCGCCCTAGTGCTCACCAAGCCTTTCATTCCTCCGGGGTCGATAAATTGGTACCACACTTGTCTGAGAGGACGAAAAACACTGACTTGACACATCGGCTAGCCACCGCAAGTCATTGTATAGGCCAGATACACGTTCGTAAACCTCAAACGATTCTGAATTGAAGTGAACGTGGGGGCGCATCCCAAGCGGATTGATTAACGCCAGAAACTTTATCCTTTATCCTTTATCTTTATGAGTCAAAATTCTTGAGAAGATAGTCTTCTGCGAAATTTCGCGAACCCATCTGCTTTTCAGCGACCAGATTGCTCTGCGACAGTCCCAGATCGAAAAACTGTATGCAGGTCTCCAGGACTTGTCTAAAGAACGAAGAAAGAGGCTTGATGAAACTTTGGAACTCTACGCTCTCCATCGCGAAATTGATGATCTACTGCAGTGGATAGCCGATAAGGAGGTTAGGCTATCTACTCTACAAATACGGATTCACTCATATTCTACTAATAACTTTCAAGGTGGTCGCTGGAAGCCAAGAGAATGGGCAGGACTACGAACACGTACAAATGCTCCAGGAACGATTTCAGCAGTTCGCAAGAGACACAGAAAGCATTGGATCAGAACGAGTGGCGCGTGCAAACGATGGCTGTGATGCGGTATCTTTCGCTCTTTTCACTTCATTTCCCTTGATAGCGGTTAAATGCGTAATAATGTTAAAGGTGGGGTTTGAACGTACCGGCTATATAGATGAGTGAGAAAAAACATAAAAATATATTTCTGCTTGACTGAGTGGAGTATAACTTTGATAATCGAGCACCTTAGATAGAAATGGGAACTGTTCGTTCGTACTTTGGAAAAAAAGGTTAATTAACCACATTAGGGGAAGTGAGAGTTACGCATTAATTCTTTACATGCAGCTTTGGTTGAAATTTATTTTTTGAATACTGTGTACCAATTACAGCTTATTGCTACCGGCCACACCGATGCACCTACTATTGCCTTATGGAAGGACAGCCTCAACGAAGCTTGGGAAAACTTGCTGGAACTGATTGATACACGTGCACAGATGCTTGAATCGAGCAGACTTTTGCACAAGTATGCCCTTACTTCAGTACATTCACATAACTAAATCTAGTTCAATTTACATTAAGTTCGGCTATAAACTTGCTTTAAAATCTATACGAGTCATATTTCAGGTTTTTCCATGATTGCCGTGACTGCTTGTCTCGAATTCTTGAGAAGACACATGCAATGCCTGAAGACTTGGGCCGCGACTCGAGTAGTGTTGGAGCTCTATCTAGGAAACATCAGAATTTCCTTAAAGATATAGATGCTATCGGAGAACAAGTATGTTTTTTTAACACTTGTATAAATCAATAGTATGAGTAACTCTTTTAAGGTTGCTCAAATTGAGCGTGATGCTGGCGAACTGCGCGACGGTTATGCTGGCGAACGTGCTCTAGAAATGGCAGCACGTGAGTCTGAAGTTGTGAAAGCGTGGAGGCATTTGCGTGGTTTGTGCGATGCCCGAACATCACGACTAACAGACACGTCGGACCTCTTCCGGTTCATGAACATGGTCCGGTAAGTACCAGTCAACTAAAAGTAAAGACCAATCGAACGAGGCAAAAGAAGGAAAATGAATGAAGTGATTAGAAGAGAACCTTGCTTTATACTAGTGCAACTTTGAAACTGTTCGAAATCCGGGCATAGGAATGCTTATGACATGGGATATTTTTTAAGTGAAGGTACTTTTCCACTAGGTTTGGGAACCCTAGTCTTATTTTCTTTGTCGGATCTTTTCCGCCACATTCCATTTTTACTACTCTTTGATGCACGTTAGGTTCTCCGTTTTTTGTTTTTCCGCGCATTATTCTCCCAATTTAGTGATCTACTTCTTTGGATGGACGAAGTGAAACGTGAGATGACTACCCAAGAACGCCCTAAGGACGTTAGTGGAGTAGAGTTGCTGATGAACAACCACCAGAGCTTAAAGGTAAACCGTTAGTACTGCTTAGATTTTTGCTTGGTGTTTAACCAGCGGGTGTTTAGGCTGAAATTGATGCCCGTGAAGACAATTTCAATGCTTGTATTTCACTGGGAAGAGATTTGTTGAATCGCAAGCATTATGCATCCAGTGAAATAGAGAAGAAACTCATCAAATTGACGACTGAACGAGCAGAAATGATGAGGCGATGGGAGGACCGATGGGAGTATTTGCAGCTTAGTGAGTAATTGTAACATTTCTGTGAGTATGAAATGTAAGCTTCCCGTTTTAATTGATAACGGTTTCAGTCCTGGAAGTTTACCAATTCGCTCGCGACGCTGCTGTAGCTGAATCATGGTTGATGGCACAAGAGCCATACCTGATATCTCGCGAATACGGTAGAAGTTTGGAGGAAACCATAGCGTTCATCAAACGTCATGAAGCATTCGAAAAGTCTGCGTCTGCGCAAGAAGAACGATTCCTTGCACTCGAGAAGTTGACAACGGTTTGTTTTTGGTTCCTTGCGTGAAGTTGTGGAATTAGACTTATTTCATGCAATCGTTTTCTTTGCAATACCCTCCTCGCAAAGCAGAACGATAAGCGATGTTTATTCTTATTTGCTTTCGCGGGTCTTTTTTTAGGACCCACTTGAGACTTGTTTTTCGATTCCACCAACAAAGAACGTTGACAAAACTTTGACAAGTATTGTTACGTGTGATTCGCAATCCCATGAACTCATCATCCACGCAAAAGTTATCCGATTGTCCTGAACAGCTTCCTTTCAGTTCGAGCTAAAGGAAATGCAACGACAGGAAGAGGAGGCAGCGCGTAGACGTGGTGGCCACCTCGGTAGCCCGTCACGATCACAGCCCCACGAGACTTTTGGTTCTGATCCCGATGGTAAGATTTTTTGTTAGTTAGTGGTCGGTAAGCATTTCGTTGAACAAATCTGAACCCCACTTTCACTTCAACTACTTTATTCTCTTTCGTCGTTGTGTAAAGTAGATGAAGAAACATGCTCTGAGTGAGTGGTTGCTGCCTCCACGAAGACTCTTTCTGCGCAAATCGCATGCGCAAAACTTCGATTTTGCTAGTGTTCTCTTTTGTTCCTCATTTCTCTTATCTTTATGCGAAGATAATACAGTATTTTGGGGACTGATTAAGACAAGTTTCAGTAATGAGCTACAGTTACCAAACCCAACGATTTCTTTTGATATTAATATATACTATAATATTATAGCATTTCAGCTAACAGACTTTTCACCCTAGTTGCTGGATTTGTGGAAGCATAGAATAACTTGTAATATCTAGTAGCGTCTAAGAAACTGTCATGCTGGACGCATTGATCTCTTCTTCGTTGTTTATTTTTGAATGACGTTATGAAAACTTGGCTTTCTCATTCCCTAATCACTACTTTTCATGCATGTGTAAAACGAATAGAAGCTGTGTGTTTGCTATTGTTTCACGATGTTGTCTTGTTGAACCTATAGCTTAAATACGTATCAACTAGACGGCATGGTCATAGCTGTTTATTGTCTTAGTTTCTTCTGGAATGCTGTTCAGTTTGTAGAGTGCTGTGTTGTGAAATTACAGACTTCAACATGACGTTGAGCAGTGTCGACAGTGGAGGAGTGCCACGAACCAGTACACTGGGTTAGCAGATTTATAGTTACTTCTCGCTAATTCTCAAATTAATTGGCATGCTGTAACTTTAACAGAAACCAAAGTGAAAATACCATAGTTTACAAAACCAGTTTTTTAAAAGAAGATTTTGTTATGAAATACTCGTAAACTCTGGTATGTACTCACTAATGGCTCGCTTTCGTCAACATCTTATTTTGCCGGGCAGATCGTATTATACCATCAATTCAACTGTTGTGTTTTCTTTGTTGTAGTGGTTGTGTTAGTGCAGTGAGGTTACAGAACGCAGTCGACTGTCTACTGGTGAAAGCAGCGGCTGGCGCATGTCTCTTGCTCGTGCGCCGAAATTCGATTCTCGTGATCCTCGTGGTAGGTTCATTGAATTGGGCAGTGACTGACCAACATCTTATGTTTCGTCTGTACATTTTTCCTATACGCCCGGTAACATCGGTAACATTTTTTTCTTGAATTATTTGTTGATGATGCACTTCTTGACGTGGTCGTTTTCAGTTTTACTGTTTTACTGCGTAGGTTTTCATCTACTTCATTGAATACCAATCTATTAGTGGTCCTTACGCTTTATATTAGCTCAACCCAAGTAATGGCGAAGTGTACATTGATAGATTGACGATAGATTAATGATTCATCAGCATTAATTTCTGGGAATTCAAAATTTCACAACAAAAAAGAGGGATAAATGTGCTCGCTGGGCACGAGACGTCCTCTCTCATTTACGGTTTCTTGCCATATAATCAAAAACAATGTGCCTGCATATAATTGAAAGGTTTTTTGCTGTACGTTCACAAAAGAAAATCCTCAGTATGTAATGTGTCGAGAATCAGGCAACTTACAAACGGCATGCTGAAAGAAACGTTAATTAGCAAGTTGTTGTGGTTGAGATAATGTTTCATTTCACTTCATTTACGAACATTATGTCGAATAGTGTTGATGGCCCATAGAATGAGTTATTAATGTTTCAGGTGCAAAGACCGGTGATGCGTTTGAAGGTACATTGATACGAAAACATACGTACGAATCACTAGATCGAAAGGCATCGAATCGATCGTGGGAAAAATTGTTAGCTGTGCTTCGAAACAATGAGCTGACGTTCTATAAGGATGCGAAACATAAGTAAGACCAGTAATTGTAGTTCTTCTCCGTTTTTCGATCTTCCAGAGATGTAGGATAATGAGAAGTCCGTTTAAGAGAGGAAGGGGCTACATTCCACAATGAGCCAGCGGTTAGCTTACCAGGATGTTCGGTGAATGTTGCCCAAGATTACCAGAAGAAGAAGAATGTGTTGTCGTTGCGTATGCCAATCGGAGCGGAATATCTTCTTCAGTGTGCAAGCGAGGTATTATTAACGTTAAACGTGCATGTGCTACTTCCGAATTGGTTATTCTAGAACCTTCACTTGTAATACGTTGAAGCACAAAAACTACCATTTTTAGGAGGACTGCCAACGATGGCTTACCGAACTGCAAATAGCAACCGGTCAGTCTCAATTGGAGGAAGGATCTCGTTCGCAAACACTGCCCGAGGGAGCCCAAGCAAAGGCTAAAAAGGGCGGATTTTTCTCACGGAGCAAAAAGTAATGCGCGTGGATCTGCGTCTCAAATCTAGTCTGTTTTGCATGGTATATTGTGAGCTTGACTGGAGCAAGTCGTTGTTCTATTCGGCATGCGTGAATAATCCTTCTCGACTTGACTTCACAGCCTACATAATTTGTTACCCCAACTTCGTTCTTTTCTACTACGGTTCGCATGCACCCACTATGGAGACTTTGTTCAGACGATGCACACATGCTGTTTTTGAATGACAGTTGTACGTTCCTATTATTTTCCAGTGGTACACTTTCCATTTTGGACTAGATATTTTATAGCATAAGCATACTTATAGATGAGTTGAAGTGTGTTAGCCACCTGGCGATGGGACCTAGGAGGAAATTATTTTTCTTTACGCACTCTATATTTTCGAATTCGTGATAATCCTTACCCACTCCACATGCAATCGTGCAAACTTGTACTGGTCTCGGTTAAGCTGGGCAGCTAATACGTCGTTCTATTTCGGTAGTGTTCAGTGGCTGTTGGACTGCTCTGCTTAGTTTATGCGATTTCTTCGCTCCTCAGATGACGCCAGCAGACCTCAGCTACAGCGTTGCTGTTCTAGTGTTCCTGTTTGTTTTGTTTTATATGCATCGATGTGGCTTGTCTCTGACCGAATCACCAACAATCATCGCTGGCCATCGTTTCCTTTAAGTAATAATAACGGATTACGATTGCAGTGTGTGTTCTGCATATCGGCGTCCGTACTAGTTCGTTTTCTTTCCAAAACACTTCCCTTCTGTCTGTTCACCATCCCTGTACCTTTCGTTCACAATAACCCTAACACAACAAAGGCAATCAGAACGCTAAAATCGCGCGATGTCGATATAGCAGAGCCCCACTAGCGAATTCGGTCGTAACCCGCATACCACACACAACACTTTCTTCAAGCCGTATCTCATTCTACACTGCCTGCTCTCGTCCATCGTTTCTCGTTACTGAATCTGAACTCAGTACCGTACACATCCTTCATTTGTTTTGATCTGTTATCTATGGGAGAAAGAGCGCGTTGCTCCGGGCCTTTGAGAATTTTTAGCATAAAATTCGCTAGCTGGACCCCTCTGCTTGTCTCGTCTCCTTCATATATTGTTATTTGTATGAAGCGATTCGTAAGCCTGTATATGTTCTCCTTTCTTGTTCTCTTTTTGTTTGTTTTGCGATGTTGATACGATCATATTAAGCGGATCGAGAGCTTTGTTTGTGCGTCACACTATCTAGAGCGTTTCCTTTCGTCGAGCATCATAGGTGACCTGGTGATTGCGTCGTCCTTTACCAGCTCATCTTGCTCATAGCTTATTGTGTTCACCTAAGAATTATAATTTGGTTACGATAAAAGATAATTATTTTGTTTGCTGATCTTTGTTACCATTTTTGGGATTTGTGCTATGAAAGTGCAATTCCTGTCATGACTTATGCGTTGTACTTACTACAATGTTGACCGGGATTATTTGTAGAAGGATCTGTAAAATTATTTCCCTACTACATGTCCATGTAACAAAATGTTGTTGAGTTACAGTAGTCATATTAGTTCTGTTGGCGAGCCCTGGAACTCGAATTTCTCTGGTACAATGTTTTAGATTAGCACACCCGAGCGGTGCGGAAGATAGGTGAGGCTCTGCAGCCACTTTGAGGATTTGTTTAGGGATATGATACGTATGCATAGAAATATCCATATCAGGTTTTCTTCTCCTACGTGGTGGCTGGGAATGTTTGGAAGAGTTAGCTTCATCGTCTTCCTATTGCGGACTCGCAGCAGTACTCTACAAGACGAAGATTCTTGTGGACATGTCCCCTTACAAAATAATTTTAAAAAGTATCTTTTGCAGAAAGGTCACTATATCTGTTAGTGGTGTTTGCGAGAACTTCTGTTGATAGTGGTCAAGGGCAGTGTATCACAAAACTGGTGATGTTGGGTCTCTGTGGGCAATTGTAGAGCTTGGCGTGTAGATTACGAGTGTAAGCGTGGCCCCACTCGATTCCCCGTTTGTCTCCAGAAGGTGCGTTATAACGCACCACCTATGTACGTCTCCCGGTTCCCTCAATAGTCCATCCATTGGTTTTACTTCGATTGGCTGCTGGAGAAAGGCCAATGATTGTCGTCCGCAACAGAGATCCCAACATACTCAATATCGTGATGTCTGCCTTTAAATTTTGGAGGAGCTCAAATTAACAAATCGATATTCTCCAGTTAAACGCGTACAATTTTTAATCAATAAGTGTGAAAAACGTCTAAGGGAAATCCGCATTACGTCTAGAACGAGAAGGAGATCAATAAATGGGTAATATCAGATACGATGGGGCGGATGTAACGCAGTCGGTAAGAAGTTCTGTGGCTGCGCGATCGATCAGGAGTTCGAAACCCCTCCGGCGCCAGCCAAGCTTATCATCCCTCCGTGGTCGACAACTGAGACGAAACTTCTCTGGGAGGATAAAAATACTGAAATGATTCATCGGCTAAACCCACAAGTCATTATACAAGCTTCACGCACGTTCACAAACCTGAAACGAATTCTGAATTGAAGTAAACGTGGCAGCGCATCCCGAGCGGATTGATGTCAGACATTTTATCCTTATCCTTTCTCAAATGCATTCGCGCGAAGTGATCACCAATCATTAGTCATTCCGCGTATGCGAGGGACCGTTTAGAGGTGTTTGCGTTCAGGGCAAAATTGAGTGGAAATCAGTAGAATTGAATGGACGGATTAATATTTGCAAACAAAATTAATATTTGGTCAGTATCAGCGCGTTCTTTTCCTTAGTTCCGCGTTTCCTTTGTTCCTACATGCAGTTCCATCTTAGTCGGCGCACCACCTACACACGAAGCATGCTGTCCGGGCAAACCATTTTGTACAGAGATGGCGGCAAACCATTTTGTACAGAGAATCCACGTTTCCTTTGTTCCTACATGCAGAGTTCCATCTTAATCGGCGCACCACCTACACACGAAGCATGCTGTCCGGGCAAACCATTTTGTACAGAGATGGCGCCTTGAGTCCTCAGTGAAAGCGTCCCCTGTCCGGAGTCTACACGAGGAAATGTACGAGAAATTCTGTCTAATACGAACATGAAGACAGGATCCAGCACTGATGATCTTAACATCAAACACATATTTTCTAACCTTCATAGAAAGACATTTTAGATCGCAATAAAATAGGCACACACATCCAGTCGGTTGGTTGGTTCAGCGATGAACTTCTCCTGTTTAAGGAAATCCGAGTGTAGCGAATTCGGAAAGGGGTTCGGGTGTGGCTGCACGATCAATGGTTCGAGGCTGCTCTGGACTCTACCAAGTTTTTCATCCCTACAATATCGATAAATTGGTAGATTTGCCTGTGAGAATGGAAACATTGACTTGAGGTATCGGCTTGCCTCCTCAAGTCATTGTCTAAGTAAACACGCATTAGTAAACCTCAGCGAATCCAAAGCATTCGAATGCGTTGGCTCAAGGATTCATACGCTATAGACTTTATCGTTTTAAGGGAACATGGTGTCGGTGTGTAGCTATTCCCGACGAGGACGAGGCATACCAGACATATAGCCCGTTACTCTTCCCAGCAAACAGACGCATATTCGTGTAAAACACTACCCTTTCAGTAAAGACTATGTAATAAGTGAAAAGTAGCCAACACAAAGGACGAGGGGAAGTCAGGACTACAAAAAATCAGAAAGAGAAATCAATTTTTGTGAAACGGTTGAGAGCGGCAGGACAATGGATTATTTTACAAGTAAAGTTATATATCTATTTAATTAAGTTCTGCACAATATCTATGGAACTGGATGAAACTATAATAATCAAGTCCATATTCCTTGATCTTGTATTGAAATTTTAGCGTTGTGCTCTATTTAAATTTTCCTAAGGCAATTTCCATGTGCTGAACTCTGAGGTAGTATGGTGTCATTGGGTAGCCATTGATCGTTTCAATAAGCATATGTAACCCCTTTCTTTTTATCTTATTTTATCTGTTTACTTCTCCCTTCTTTAAGGTTTTCTCAGCCTTTTACCCGTGCTTTTGTATTCAAAGAAAAAAAGTTGAAATGTCTTTTGCTCTAACCTTTTTCCGAACTTTCTGAGCTCTGCTTGTTTATAAACTTTTTTCTCACCAATTTTGGTCGTTATTCTTTTATTCCATCAGCAGCTCCCATCCAAGGTGCCACAGGTTTGATTCTTTGTGGTTAGTTCGGCGTTATATAAAGTTGACGGCTCAGCACCTCTTCCTATTTATGTTTTCTTATTATGCCAACGAGGTTTAGGTGAAACTTTTTTATTGGCCTGACGTTTTGACAAACTCGTCTTTTTCAAATGCCTGAAAATGGTTCGAGGTCTTTGATACCATGCATATCTCATCAAACTCCTCCTCTCTCCTTGCCAAGCCTCGATATTGTTCGAAGTACACCACGCAAGACCTTCAAAAACAACTGACCAGTTCCACTGACTAGCGTGGTTGGTAAGCCACCGCGTTCTTTAAGATTGTTACCAAGGCGAATGAGATCTACGCACTGTGCAGTATCCTTAAGTACTGGTGTCTGGATAACCTTTTCTTATATTTCGGAAGATGTCTCTTTAGTTTTAGAACAGCCACTGTTTCCATCTTAAACAGCCGCTGCTAAACCTGCGAGAGTTTGCCTAAAACTTAGTGGATGTGCATCACTCGGCTCTGCATGCCTAAGAGAACCAGTGAGTTCGGAGAAAGCTCTCTATGCTCTTCGTTTTCAAGGGTCTTGTTTGCTTTCCAGACATTCTCTTTTCTTTTTCTCGAACATCTTCAAGGATCTTATTTGCTTAGCAGAACATCTTGAACATTTTCGAGGATGTTCCGTGCTTTGCAAAATTTTCTGAACCTCTTCTGCAATTTGCTATATAGTCATGCGGACTAATGTGGATTGCGGAACCACGCTGAATTCCGCAATCTTATGGTCGATGGGAGCAAGTTGTTGGAAACTGAGAAAAACAACAAGGAAGGGGGGAACGGTCAAGAGGTACCCGTATGATGTGCCACCACGTATCCAGGAGGCTAACGAGCATCGTTAATTGCACCGCGCGTCTCCTGATACCGTCATAATCGCTACAGTAGCCTGATTGCTCCTCTTGTGCTATGTCTTCAAGACGCCCTGCCCACGCCACCCTCCCCTCCCATTTCGCCGCGTCTATCGCTTTTACGACGATTTTTTTTTCGCCGCGCCTACAGCTCTTATGATGCGCTTTTAGAATCGAACGTAAAGGGAAGTACATGGTATTAGATGTTGTTCGAAGGTCTACATAAAGTGTGCTTGTAAGCTAATATAAAAGAAGGAAGGAATGAAAGAGGTTTGTATAAGTGTTATGCCATTTACAAATGCGAGTGAAAATGAAATTATCCTGTTTCGACTTGTTAGGTGGAAAACACTCATTCATCTCTGGGAATGCAAGACATGTTTCAAGAAATGTACCATTGATTGGTGCTATGCTATCTTCTTTACTTTTTTTTTCGCTTTCTAATCTTCTTTCTTATATAGCTGGATAAAACTGGCATCCAACGATTAACTAGGCGCGAATAATGCCTCGCAGACGTACACAGTACCTAAAGGTATATCTCGAAGATACAAAGACCTCTGTTCGCAACTAATACACCTAACCTGCCATATTGATTTTATGCAGGGAATAGATAGAAATGAAGCGATAAAACGCTGTTGAAAGAAGTTCGAAGAACCATACAAACTTCTATTATATAAAGTTGTATAAAACGTACATGCAAGTATTGAAATATTTGACATGCGCTCTATATAAACATATCTAAGTAAAATTTTGAAAATGTAAAATGTAGAAAGGAGTTTAAAGAATGTACACAAAGTAATAGGCGCATAAAGCTGCTGTTATTATAGCTGCTGCAGTTGAAAGTTGAACAGGAAAAAAATCCGTTGAATGGCATCGTGACAAACACATACTTATGCATTGCTAGTTTATATAGAAGAATTAAGGCATGAAATGTGTTAAATTATGAGATGTGTGAAAATATATGCATATTATTCTTTTCGTTGTAGCATCTTTTTGGGGTAATTTTTATTTATGTAAAGTTACATTGGATAGAAAGATCTGCTTCTTCTCTTTTATTCCCAATAATATGCGCTAAGTTTACTGTATCCGTACATCAGAATTCGCTGCGGCAATTCGTTTTTCACTCCTCCTCCCTTCAAAATTCGCACTATCCACCGCTTCGTCGCGGCGCGAACGTCAGGGAGCAATAGGGAGGTGGGGTGTAGGTGATCACTGGAGGATGTCTAGGTGGTGGAGCAGCAGCCGTAATTACGCAGAGGAGCGCGGTGCTGAAAGGAGGAAAGGGGCGGTCAGCTGGTTTTCACGGTTACCTCTTGTCCCGCACCCCAAGGAAGGGCACACTATTTAAAGTTTGTTCGTTCTGAGACAAATGGTTATTCCATCCTGCGACAACCCGATTGACCGCTGTGTAGTCCGTTTTCGAGGCAAAAATTCGCATTTTTGAAGTACGAAGACAAACGGCAAACGCAATTTTCATGCAGAGTTCATTCTTTACAGATGGCACCAATCCTGGATTTATCTTCTCGATCAAACACAGAAAAAAAACATGGTTTCGAAGATTTATTTCACCACCTGACACTCCACATTAATGACCTGAATACACAAAAGTCAGTAAAATTAAGGAGTCAGTATAGAACTCCCTCGTAGAGTGAGGAATTCTCTTTCGAACGATGTATATCGTTCTGGAACTTTTTGTTTCCATGTGCCTTTTTCACTTTGTAATAAATGTTGACAAAATAATCCTCAACCTAATATTTCTGCACAAGGTAGTGTTATTGTTTTTGTTTTTGGTAATAGAAGCGACATGATGACATCATTATTTTCCTATGTCAGATTTTCTGTTCCTGTCCCTGATGTGTTGATCCACATTTTTAAAATTAGTTCTTGAGATTCTTGAGATAGTCCCGTAGTGCTCATAGAAGAGCCGGGCAGCAGATAACACCATGAATTATTAGTGGACGATGGATTTCTTGTAAGGTGCCTACGCTTTGTGTTTTCTGCAAATACAAAGCAAAACACAAAAAAATAGGCCTGCACATTTGAAGAGTGCTGCCCCAAATATGAGGTGCGACACTTTGTCACCTTTTCTTTCCTTTCTCTTCATTCATTCTTGCATCTTCTGGAAACTCATTTGCAAGGTTTGCTCGTTTAGAGCGTTGAGGGGAAATCCCAGAAGGCAATGTGTGATGTCTTTTGGTTAGAAATGTGACGTAAGCAATATTAATGAATACAAAGTAGTTTTTCCGTACTCTCAATTAATATATTTATTTTCTGACACAAATCATAGTTGGATGAAAGAAAATTCGACACAACAGGACGTACAAGATCTTGAAGAAAGCAAGAAAACAACAATTTTTGAAACATCAATCGTTTGCGTTAACACTGATGTAATCAACAGTGGTTTCGTTCTTTCCAGTGGCCACAGTTCGCATACGATTGGAGGACTGTAGCGACGTCTGCGAGTGTGTACAAAAAAGGAGAGGAGCGGCCGCGATGCGGTCTCCAGTAAGGAGAAAACTGCCGCCACCTGGGTATGGATATGAGCGGAAAATGTTGAAAACATGACAGACATGAAGAGAGGAAGTTCAAGAATTTGATATTAAAGTGTGATTCGAAAAAGAAGTAACTGCTTCAACAAATTTTAAAAAAATATACGTTTACAATTAGTACGCGCAATATTGAGAACCCGATATTGTGTTAAAACAAAACAGTGTAGCATATACAGTCACGTGTTATGATATTATGTAACAGTTTGTAAATATTTCTAGAAACATCGCACAAGAGGTGACTCGTTAATTATCGTGCAGTTTTTACAAGAATGCCTTGGTTCTAAAGAAAATACAGGAAAAGATCCTGATGATGGAGGAATTTGGCCATTTTTTAAAACTATACGGTGTAAATTATATCATATGGGTCCCAGGGAGAAATGAAAGCAGTACTTGGAAAGGCGTTTTACTGACAAACGTTTAACCGCACTTAAAGGGAGCGTATCACAAACCTTTCTGTGGACAAATATAGAGTTCGAAGTGTACTTTGCGAGTATTAGCCCGTCGTATTACTTCATTTCCACCTAATCGTTCTTAACAACGATGTGAGAAACGGTGTTTGTTCGTTCGACGTAAGTGGAAACGCACCATTCTCGTACACGCGTGGCATCCATGAACGAACCTTTGAAAATCAGTGAAGCCTCCTCAACTGCGTATTCAAGTAAAACCAATGAATAGTCTCCTGATGGAACCGTAGCGTGCACGCGTGCGCGTTCAAATGTATAATACTTCGTAGTAGTTAAAGCGTTCCCACGCCGTTTTTTTAGGACGATTAGTACGCTCGGTTCCGTATCCTACAGCCCGAACTCTTTATTTGTCGTTAGTTCCGTGATACGCAGCCCTTAAGCGTCAACAGAACTCTTCAACACTTGACAACTGTAGGTGGATCGTATGAAACAAGGCGGATGGCGCATCAGTGGCTACGCATGTAATCCTGATCTTGAAATAGAAGAAGAAAGAACTGTCTGAAGAACTACCAGAGGAGATAAAAGCAGCAAATGGAGCAGCGTTCTCGCCAACAACAGTACTTCGCCGGTACGACTAAGCTGTCGTGTGCAACAATAATGCTTTTTCACACACACATCTCACGGGGAATGAAAAGTGTGCACTCTTCAACCTCTTAGACGTTGTTGTGATTGTTCACATAACAGTGCAACAAGTTTTGATCTCTGATAGAGAGTAGGAGGCGTTTGTACCACTCAATGTAGGAACACCGTTCAGAGTGGATAGGGTCTGGTTCTATTGACTTTTTTGTGTTTCTGAGCACTAAATTCGGCTTAAGAGGAAGTTTTTAGACAATTCTCAAGGATCTCTGGGTTGGGTATTGACGCTTAAGGGTCCTAATTTAGGAAATATTGAGTGTTTCTGGACCTAAGGTTTACGGACAAAAGAGGAACTGCTTGGCGGTGATCATTTCCATTGGTGTGATCAACGCCTTCGAGTTCAACTCAGAACTCGTTCACGCATCTGATCTTCACGATGAATTATGGGGTCAACCGTTGTGCGCATCGTTCGTGTCCGTACTATCCCAGACAAGCCTCCAACCAACATATTCGCTTCGCAAGGATAAAAAGCCTTGCGAAGCGGCTGGGTGGCTTTGCGGCGTTTTCGAACGATCGGCAGAGCAATCCCAGCGGTACCTCTTGTATTTCCACTAGCCCTACATCTAGTATTGAGGGAATGATTTTTCAGAGTCAGACCTCTTTCTTTCAGGGATATTTCTCTTTCTTTCGCACATCAGCCACAAACGAGTTAGATCCGAGCTATTTCAATTCATTTTGCCCAGATTAGAACCTTTCATGTACCTAAACGATGTGGAGTAGAATCTGAATCGAATATTTTTGTCGTCATCCTATGGAAAATAAAACAACTGGATGGAGGCAGCTCTCAGTAGCCATTGACTGTTATATTACACTTATTTAATAATCCTTTAATTTATAATGGATTTCTTCGGCATAGAATCAGAGAACCTGCTGGAGTGAAGAACAAAACTTGCATTTAGTACAGCCCACATCCTTTAAGCTTGGAAGACAAGATTGTGTCCAGAACACTGTCCAGAACGAATTGCACTTGTTGAGTATCAGTGGCGCAAGTGAGATGAGTGTAAATCGACTTCTCCCGATTCTCATTTGCCGCCATGAATTGCGCTTCTATGTATTTGGCTGCTTCATCGTAGTTTTCACCGCCTAAATAAAATTTTATTGAAAATTGAGAAACACAACTTTTAATCTTTCTAAAATTCCTTTATAACGTTCTTCTCATTGATTTGCTCAGTTCAGGTTAGCAGTTCAGTTCAGGTCAGATTCTATTTTAAAAGCAAATGCAAACAATGAAAATTTTCCAGCTGCTTGAAAAGGTGATAGGCGCTTGGTGCCAGGTCTGGACTATACGGCGGCTGCGGCAGAACCATCCACCAAAGCTCCTGGAGCTCCTGGAGCGCAGCTGACGCGTCGTTAAAGGCATCACCCCACGAATGTGAGATGGTGCAGATTTCAGGTGGAGTATTCTTATAAGGGATAGTAGATTATGGAGAGGAGGGTGATCCATTTCTTCCTAATTGCCGTAAAAAACGGCCCGGAAGATGCGGTGCGTGCACAAGGCTGGCGCGCTCCAGTCGAACTCCCTGTGGAAAATAGTGCGCCAAAACGCCTGAAGCCGTATCTTCCGGGCCGTTTTTTACGGTAATTAGGAAGAAATGGACTTGATCACCCTCCTCTCCATAATCTACTATCCCTTATAAGAACAATCCACCTGAAATCCGTACCACCTCAGATTCGTGGAGTGATGCCTTTAAATGTGTGTGTGCGGCCTGGCGTTATCTCAGTGAGACACAACACCTTTTCTGTTGGCCAATTTGGGCTGCTTCTGGTCGATCGCCTGCTCCGATCTGGTCGGTTATTGACAGTAAAAACTGAGAGTTTGGCTCTATGGAAGGACCTCACAGCGGATGATTACCTTCCAATCCCACCAAAGGCACAGCAAAACTTTCTTGCCCGCTGATCCAGCTCCCGGGTTCGTTTGGCCAGACGCACCACGATTGGACCACGATCATTTTCGGTTTTTCTTCCACCTTGGAGTGATGCCACCTGGGAATATGGTATGACCCGATGTGATGTTTACATCGTTAGATATGGCTCACTAACTCCTGACACAAGGCGACTCCTGACACTTGTAGGATTGATGAAATGAAACAACGCAAAGTGGACTTAATCCGTGAACATGAATCAATGCCAAAAATATCCGACGAGGCAACTCTTTTTGGGAAAAGGAGGGTTGGTGCGCCCAAAAGGTCCTCGTAAGAGCTACGTAAGCAGGTTTCTTGGCCTAGGGTCTGAGCTACTGAACAGGGTTAGCTGGTCTAGTGATTACGTTGATTGCCACAACTAATTTAATAGACCAACAGTCACTTTTTGCCAACACCCGTCGTACTGGCTTCCACCTAACTCTCTCTCTCCTCTTTCTCTTTCTCTCTCTCTGGAAGCGTGACAGCTAAAAAAAAATCGTTCGAAATTCGTTGTGGCTTCCTACTCGTTGGGTGTAGGTTGCGAAATATTTTCGTAATTCGTCGTAAATAAAGCCTAATCAACGGGAATGCGGAGATTCATTCGCAAAACGACAAAACGATGGCTGCTACTAGCTCGGTCATCTTGCATTTAATACATCTTGATGTGAAAGGAGCGGTTGTGTCCCAAATGTAGGAATCCCGATAAAGTCGCGAAGCAGCCGACTGCGACTACGAGCGAGTGAAGATGCGCGCTGGCAGATCGAATCTACAAGCGCCAGTGTCATCGACCTGGAATTGCAAGTATACTAAAGCAACGAACCATGGTTAGAGGCTCAATCTCAAGAAACCTGTCTAGGTCGCCATTAAGTCCACTTTTTGGGTGTTCCCCCAATTCTCTCTTCTACTTCTGTCCAAACAAGTGATGAGAGCAGCTTTATACTTTACGGTTTCATTTCGTCAATCCCTGGTGTAAAGAGCCCAATTGTTGGGAAAAGTGATGCCTTAAGTGCCCCTGAGTGATTTCTTGGCTGGAACCCTCCATACTAATGGGAAGAACTCAATACCGAAATATTTCCGGAACTGTCCTCCAGCTTTTTTTGCATTTATGAATAAGTCCAGTTTTCAGGCTACAACCTAAAAAAGCATGAGCAGCAGGCAGCACATTTAAAGTTCTGGTCACCCGAGTAAGTAGTGGGAATTAGTTTGTTAGTTTACGGAATGTTTAACTCCAAATAAAACAAATGTCTTTCAAGGTTTGCCCGTGCTCGCTCTCAACGTGTAGGTGCGTGAATGCAGTGCTAGTGCTCTTTACTCGTCAGTAACTTACGATACAACGCTGTTTAATGAAGAAGCAAGATCTAACCTTTATAGTTCGGGAAAGCTATCCGCAACGATCTTCCATGTCCTATTTTCTTTTCAAAGAGATCCTTCTTGTTGAGGAACAAAATCACCGATGTGTTGACGAAGTACCTGTTATTGATCACTTGGCGGAACAGCTGCAGTGATTCTTGCATCCGGTTCTGGAATTTGATTGCTGCAGAATTATTAACGGTGTTTTCACAGACGGTTTACCGTAAGAACACTCGCCCAGTTCCTTCAATTCCCTTTCCTTTTTACTGCATTGTGAGAACATCACAATTCTATCCTTTCGAGGGGGTATACAACAAGAGGAAATTGAACTTTTCTTTGTTCATTCCAGTTACAAATAACTTGCTTTCATCAACATTGACTTTTTGCGATGAGGACATACATATGATAGATGGAGAAGGTAGATTTAAGTTTTTAAAACAGAATAGCGCAATTTTTCTTAAGAGCAAGATATTGGAATAACTGACCTCTGATGATTCCGAGGATTGAACTCTACCTTGGGGAAATGACAGTTAACAGAGAATTCGAAGAGGATAACGTCATACTAGGGGAGAGAACAGAGCCATAATTAAAAATAAATGAAATGAAATTCTTCAAGGTTTCAATTCCGCAAGGTGGAAATTAGTCCTCGAAATCAACAACAATGATCACAGCCACAATTAAAAAATAAATAAAATAAAATCCAAATAATAGAACGGATAGTAAGAATAATAGTCGAGTAAGTAGTAAACGTTACACAAATGATAATGCAGTGTAAAATCGCGAAAGTGGTCCTGCACATTTCGCGGTTTCCAAGAGGTCAGAAGTGCACATAGTACAGCTAGCTAAACTTCCAGCTCCGAGCCGGAGTTACAGTCAGCATAAACCATGCTGCACCGGGGTGACAAATTACTTCCTTGCGATCTCCGGCGAGCGCAACAAATTCCTCAAAATTTAGTTCTTGTTATTTTGAAAGTCTTCCATTCTTTTAATTCTAATCTAATTTTAATAATGAAGCACGCATGTGGCGTCAATGTCAATGTGGCGTCTTCAAGATTTTGGTTGAAGGAAACTGATTTTCTACCTCATCGTTTAGTGAATTGTGCATTATTAGCACTTTTACATGGTCTTAGAAGAACCCTCCATCACTACTCTCCCGTTGTGGAAGACTTAGGTTGGTTTTCATTGGATTTTTGGGCTGTTTTGTCCTATAACTGTACATGACCAGCGCCCTCACCAGTGGAATTTTTGGGGTTTTGCTGCGATTAGTAATACTAGGAACGCCAATTATGCGCAGTTATACTAGGAGATACAACAGAAATTCAATCTTTGCGAACCAAAAGCTTGTTAAGCTGGTGGCGAGTTAAATAAACGATACAGTAGTGAAAAACGACCTGTTTGTGTTATTCATGTGATATCAAGCGATGAGAAAATATCAAAAAAAAAATCGAAAAGAGTTCCGAGGGTGAGAAATTCGGTCGTCCTGTAGACCGCCTTCACCGAGGACGCAACGCTTCACTCTGTTACGAGACTTTTAGGCTCGTAACAGGATTGTCACTGTGAAGGTGTTCACTGAAGTTCTGGTGGGAACACAATGGAGTGAAACACAAAAATTGACTATTAGAAATAGAATTAAACTAATTAATCGAATTAATATAGAACAAAATACGATTTTTGACAAGACGGTAAGCACCTTGGGACTTCATTGAGTTCCCGGGAATAAAAAAAAAACTAAAAGTTTTCTTATGGAGACATTCGATATTATTGGCTCACAGGTATGGACTAAGTGCCTGCACCCCCCTCTTTGGAAAATTGAACATGAAACGAGTAAACGTTCCAGACAAAAATCTAATATTTCTCGTTCCTCACTAACCAGAATGAAAAAAGAGAAAACTCAATGTATTGCTGTAATCGTACCGTCGTGTCATCCTCCAACAAAACTTGGTCGTACTCGCTTAGAGAAGCAACGTAGATCACTGCTTTTGCGTCGTCGAAACAATGAATCCATTTTTTTCGTTGCGAACGTTGACCACCAACGTCGAATACTCTGAGTTTTTTCTGTCAGAAAAGTGCTATTCGGACAGCTGAAGAAGTGGTAATGTCGTAGACATAATTATTATATCTGCTAGTAATTACTGTCTGCTAATAATTATTATAACTGTTATATCTAGGTAGTACCATTCTAGCTATAGAATATTAATTTATAATAATAATAATTGAAAAATAAATGAAATTAAAATGAATGAATGAAAATGAAAAAAATGAATGAATGAAAAATTAAATAATAAATGTAAGTGGTAGGCGATGTGGTGATCAAAGTTAAAGTGAAAATCACTCTATCTAAGTAAGTAACTTTTCAGATGTAGTGAAAGTTTTCATAATGACGTAGATGCTCTAAAATGTGATGTGTGTAACTGCAATCCATAAATCGATGAGAATATTTTATTTCCTGCGAAACACCAGCCCTTTTGGTATCTTTAGCAACTCAGACTTCATTTGTTATATGGTTTCTCAATACATTTTGAAAGTTTAGAATCTCTGAGAGTTTAGGGAACTGTGTTTGTTCAGTAAATTAATTGCATCTGTTAGCCACAGCAGTTCCATGAGATGTGCCTTTTTGCTTAGCTCTGCTTGATTTGATGTAATTTTTTTCGAACAAAGCTGAGCTGATAAATAGCACGTCCAAGTTATAAAAAGAGTAAAGCAGAAAGCAGAGTAAAGCAAAAACACCTGATAATGCACAGGTGTTTTTTCTATGCCAGAGGCATGGAAAAGACGAACCCATCGCTAATTTCATCCGGCAAAAGTAATTTTAAAAAATCTACGGTATTTTCAGTCAATTTCTTGGTTGGATATTGTTATCAGATAGGAAGTGGTTTAATCGAATGAGATCAAAATTTGGTGAGAAATTACCTCCACAGCTTATTCTTCATAGTGAAACAGACTTCGATAACACCCATAGTTGCAATGCGGGTTCGCAATATATCCTGTTCGGTCGGAACGAAATTCTTGTCATATATCCTATCCAGAGAGTCGAGAAAACTGAATTTATTACATTTTACATTTTATTTTTATGTTTTTAACAACAAGTTATATTTATTTAGTTCAAGTAATTAATTAATAATTATATTTATCATGGCATACTTATTTAGCTTGAGTAATTAATTATTTATTAATTATACTTATCATCACTAGAGAAAAAAGTGATCTAGAAAAGATATGAGAATTGTGCACTTTGCCACTGTGCATGGAGAAGCAGTATGGCACGAGCTTGTCATTAGACTTTTCATGGCATTATACCGTTATATTATGACAGATGAGCATTTTGTACTATTATATGCGTTGTCATGAATGCTGTTCTGAGATTTGAGAAGAACATTTTAAATCTTTTAAATTCAAACGTTACGTGCTCACTATCTAGCAGAATCATGAAGGTAGAACTCGTCTCTTTTCTCAAACGCGGCTTCAACACCTTTGTCGTTCCATAGAGTCTTTATTGCCCTAAAGAAAAGAAAGCATAAGTGAACTAAACACAGGAGATGAATCGTTAGTAATGTTTTTGACCTATTATTGACGAGGTGAGCTTTCATTTAGCTACCAAAGATTCATCGATCACTACATCGACTGGAATGACGCCACAATCCCTTCATTTTAGACCACCTGATCCGTACGACCTCTGGATATCGATGTCATGCGATGTTAATAGTCGGGTCCATATTGGACGAAGTTCTTACATACGTTGGTAACAATCTAATTAACATCGAAAATGGCTCCGAAAAAAAGAGACACGTCGTGCAGACTCCTATCGGAACAGAGTCGTGCTACGTTCACCCTTAAGTTCTGTATTCGATTTTCACGTTTTTGACCTTGACGCCTTTTTTGACGCTGAACCGATCGAAGTCAGAAAGATAGGTCAATCTTTGTTCCTATGAGTGGTCGGGCTTTATCACGATTCATCAGACGAACTGGCCAAGCCAAATCCAACCATTGCGCTTCATTGTGGTTGCGTGATGGTTAATGGTGTTGTAAAAATCACATCACGTATCTTCTCGAGGCTTGGTTGGAGCTAAAAGGGCCCTGCCAAGAGTGCAACCGATTGCCTAACGCGTTCAACCCGACGAACGCAGCGCATCCGCGCAAGAATCGTCGCCGCATCCCTTTAATGGATTCGTCGATCGATGCGTTTGTAGATTCTCTCCAAGCATCAGTTTCCGCCCGCACCGCCCACATATTGTGTTAAGCAGGGTGAGTGGGGAGAAAGGGCCTCCTAGAGATACTCGAAAATTCTCATAGAACCTGAACATGGGCTCCGAGAAGTTCTCGAGCATGAAGCGGTCGTCTTTCGCGAGAACGATTTATACCGGCGGTCCTGGGTAGAACCGCTCTGGGTCTTGGTGGAAGCGTCTTTATCGTTCCGAGGGTGAGGCTGACCAGCGCCGACTACATAGATACGTTGACTATTTAATATTTTTCAAAATGAACGTGGGTGAATCACTGTCACTTGCTGGAATTCACTCTTCGAAATAAAAAGAATGGCGCAAGAGATACTCGAAAATTGTCATAGAATCTGAACATGGGCTCCGAGAAGTTCTCGAGCATTAAGCGGTCATCTTTCGCGAGAACGATTTATACCGGCGGTCCTGGGTAGAACCGCTCTGGGTCTTGGTGGGAGCGTCTTTATCGTTCCAAGAGTGAGGCTGACCAGCGCCGACTACATAGATACGTTGACTATTTAATATTTTTCAAAATGAACGTGGGTGAATCACTGTCACTTGCTGGAATTCACTCTTCGAAATAAAAAGAATGGCGCAGTAAGTTTGCGCAGTCTAAATATTCATAGTTTGGATTAGACCTCTTCACCGTATCTGTGCACATGTTAAAGGCAGCATACCACGAATCTGAGGTGGTGCGGATTTCAGGTGATTTGTACACGGGACAGTAGATTATGGAGAAGAGGGTGATTACGTCCATTTCTTCCTAATTGCCGTATAAAACTGCCCGGAAGATGCGCGCATGCACAAGGCGCTCCAATCGAACTCCTTGTGGAAAATAGTGCGCCGGAACGCGCGAAGCCGGATCTTCCGGACCGTTTTCTACGGCAATTAGGAAGAAATGGACGGAATCACCCCCTCTCCATAATCTACGATCCCGTATACGAATACTCCACCGGAAATCCGTACCACTCCAGATTCGTGGGGTGATGCCTTTAAGGATGAGAAGCAGCACCTAAGAAGGCATTGCAGTCTAGACCTACTTATACATTTCTTCGGTGAGCGGTTGAAATTCTTCTTTCCTTTCCAGAGTTTTCATAACAAGCGCGGCATATTCCTGAAAAGAGTCTCTTGATTTCTAGTGAAAAAAGAGGAACAAAAGGCCTTTGAGAATTTAAAACGGAATGAAAACGAATTAAAAGAAGCGTAATAGATATGTTTATGGTAGTTTATTCCTTGCTTTGAGACCCTTACTGTTCCTGGCATTATCGTATTTTCTGTCGCATTTTTAGAAATTATTTCTCCTCATACATTTCTCTGCACATAGAATCGGCAAATAAACACAGCAAAAGTCCGCGTAAAGGAAAGGTATAACAGAGAGTGAATGTTCCTTCTAAAGGAACATCTACTCAGTCTTCTCCAGTTTCTTTTAAACCTCCATTCGTTGGTGTTCCATTTTTTTCCAAATTTCGGCTCGTGTTTCTATGAGTCTGCGCCAGCTTTTAAGTTCTGTATTCAATTTTGTGGTACTCACTGTGCACTGTTTTGAAGCGAAGGATATGTTGAGCGCTCTCATTCCATCGATGAGAGCTCCCATAGACTGTACCGTATTTGCGCAAACTACTGATAACTTCTGTGCTGCCTCGTCCTGCGAGAAACCATTATCGTGGATGATCCTGAACTAATAATTGGAGAAGCGTCAAATACTGTGCAATGCCATGCTATTTCGTTCTTTTCGTTTTTTGTTAATCTAGGTGCAGAAAAACTTCGTTGTTAGGCCCCTAGCACTGTATACATTACATACTATATACTGTATTATACTGAAATTAACATGCGATTTTCTTCTCAAGTTTGTTTTAAACAACAAATACTACAACAAACCAATTAATAACGTGATCTACATTGTCGTTCACAAACTTCTTACATTGTCCAACTATGTATTTCTTTGATCCCTTCATGTAATGTAATTTTTTCACTTCCTGATTCTTTCTTGATTGCTTTCCTTGAATAAAAAAGAAGTAAAATTAGAAAATCGAAGCACACTACGTTTTTGAACAAGAAGTCCTCTTTCAAATAAAAAAACAAAATAAAAAAAAACATTTTTCCAATGATTTTATTTCTGCATACATCTCTAAATTAAAAAAGAACGCCCATGAATTACTCCCCAACCCAACAGCTTACAAATACATACATAATTCTCTTCGTAGGAACGCACCATCTTATTCTCTTTAAGGGAGAAATAGAAAAGTCTTTTTCACGAACTGTGTGATATCAAACTTGATGCAAATAAATGGTTACAGCTTTATATTTTGATGAAATCTGCTTCTTGGCAAAAAGTTACAGCAACTGATAAACCTACTTCATTTGCTTCAGAATTGTGCTCTTTCCGCTTTCTCCTGCTCCTGAAATTGAAAGTTATTGCAACTTTGCTAATTGAAAATATGTAGAATAACAAGGAGGTTTATGGAACAGTGCATAAATCAGTTTTCGAATGGTTGCGAATATCAGTAGACATTTACCATGCGTGCAGTAAGCAGGATTTATAGGTTTTGATCAAAACATCAACCAGTCTCGATTGTGAGAGAAGACACAACAGCTGGTTACAGAGATATTTTTCAGGAGAATAAAATCTACTAGTTCTTCAGAGGATTTCTCTGTTATTAAAAAATTCATGAACTGTAAAATTTTGATGTGAAAAAGGTGGTAAAGCGTTGGATATACAATTTCTACAAATAGCTAAAAAAAAGGAGATCCATGTTTTCTTATATTGAATGAGATGTTTTGGTGAGAAAACTATGCAATGCTTTGTTAAATGCTTTGTTTATTTATGGCCTCACGTTTTTATAACTCCGTCCTCTTCAGATGACTGAAAATATCTTGTAGTATTTGATAGCATGCATATTTCAGCAAATTCCTCCTCGTTGTCAAGGCCCAATATCTTCCCAACTACACTACACAAGAACCCTCAATATGAAGTTAAACTGATCAGTCTTAGCGAGACTGTTAAAGGAAGAAAGAAAATGGAAGTTTAGTCATAAAATTTCATACCTAACAAAAGGAGTTTAATGACGGTTTCTTCCGCTTTCTTGTCCTGTTCGATAATGGCGTTGATTTTTCGGCTTCTTTTACTCATCTCTGCAGTCGCCGAATCACAGTTGCCCATCTCAGGGCAACTGAAACAGCTGGAACTAATCATTTCAACGTACCATCCGGTGTTGTTTCAAATTCTACGAATGAAGAGCAGAAGAGGACGATTAGATGTCGAAATGGGGTCTGCAATTGATCAAAGGAGAACGAGAAAAGGCGGAGCGTTAAAGGAAGTAATAGTGGTTTTCGTACGGTACAGAATACAGGTGAGAAGCATTTGGTGAGCATTATTGGGTGAGGGAATACGTTTTGACGCTTCTTTCAAGTACACTTTCCAAAATTCATAAATGAAGATCTCTTAAATCTCAAGAAGGACCATACACTACTCGAAAATTCGTTTACTATTCTACGCATTTAGTTTAGTTATTCTTACAGAAAACTTTTTAGAAAAGGAAAAAGAGAACCAAACTCATAAAAATAATCATCAATCGCAATCCACTACCTCATTTCTAGCTTTTCACGCGGATTCCTTCACCAAGTCAGATTTGTGGTACCCCGCCATTATGTTTTAAAAAAAATGGATACATGGCATTTCCCAATCAGATTTACTGTGGTCGATTTAACTAAAAAAAGATAATGAAAAGCTCTCACACTCTATTCAGTTGGGTCGTTTGTTTGTACTACGTTTGTAAATAGGTATACTCGCCGGCTTTCTTTCTTCAATTTAGTTTTTCTGCAATTCTGCTTCTCAAACTGCTACTTATGTAGAAAATTATGCCTTTGCTTTTTCACAGGGAGATGTTATTCATACCTTGTTCAGAAACAATCAGTTAATTTCTACATTATTCGATTTCATTTATTTTTAGGTCACTGGAGCCAAAAGTGGACAGGAAGTTTCGGAACAGTTACAGTTTTGATGGAAAAGTGTATTAAAGGAGTTTTGCTAGAAATAAAATAAACAGCCCAATTAAAAATTAAACCCTCAAATACAGTAAACCTTTAGGTTTATGTCTCCGACGTAAGGCGGGGAACGTCGGAAGTGAGTTTCCCGTATATCTTGACGACAACCGACTGTTTCTTGGCTAGTGGGAGATAACGCCGTTCCTTTACCGTTTTTTTAAGGACGATCAGGCACTGTTACGCCTCTATGGTCTTATCGGGGAGAGTAGCGCGTGAAATAAGAAAAAAACGCAGCCAATTCCCGGTTTGAAAGGAGTTTTGATTTTTGGAGGATTTTTTTTTTGACTTCGTGGATCATACATTCATACAGATTACCTCAATTAACTTATGTTATGGCTTCATCTAAAGGATAACGTGATCACTTATTGGTTAGAAGCATTATTCACTGCTGCTTTTTTCTAAAGGTTAAAAATGCGCATAGAAATAAAAAGTGTTGGGAAAACGTTGTGCAACACTTTTGTCGGGTACATCTAGCTAAACATGAAAGTTCTAAACCCAATTTTCAACTTTTTCAGTTGTTGCATTTTCAATTCATTGAAATGAAGTGCAAAGTGATCAAATCACTGCATTTTCGATACGTTTTTCATTCAGTCAAAGTGCTGAAGCATAGTGCTCGGGAGATTTGTTTTGTGCAAAAAAGGAACGGATGGGCCTTGGAAGCCTGAAGAAGGACAAAAAACAAGATGAAGAACTATGCTATACTTGCAAAATCTGTGGAAGCATAGGTGGAAGACGATGCGAACGACACGAAGGACAACACAGAACTGATTAATTTGCAGTTTTTTTGCTGTGTTCTGAACAGATTAACTGGAAAGAAATGGATTTCTGCTCAATCCAAAACAGTTGATAGAGCGGCGGGCGATCCGTCATTGAGATCGGAATTCTCATGTTTGAAGCTCGAAGACCAACACTACTAGCAAGCAATCCCAGCCTCAGCGGCTACATCATCTCGATTGAATGCAAAAAATTTATCACTTGGAACTCCATTTAAGTTATTTTAGAAAAAGAATCAGTGGGACTAAAAACAGAACTCATATAGTGAGGTGCAACAAAACAGCCATGGATTATTCCTCAACCAAATACTAGTAGAGCATTGTTTAGAACGGTTTGAAAGAAGGTTGGAAAGAGTGGAAGATTACTACTGTCAATTATTCCTTGCTTCCGTTATTTTTTAAGAAGAGGAAACATATTTGGCTTTCTTCCCATTTGTCGACTTTTTTAAACAGGCGGCGCAAAAAAATCCAGTATTAACTCAAAAATTTCAGCGGGACTAAGTAATATGAGTTACTGGACAAGATACGCCGTTTCTTCGTCAAGATTTGGCTCCATTCACTTCAGTTAACCTCTGAAACACTCTCTGAATTAAAAGTTAGTTGCTAATTTTATTCCACCCTTATCGAAGCTGTTTTGGGATTCCCCGTTCACGCAGTGAAAAACTGATAGTGGATGGTAGATCGAAACTAAATTTAAAATCCCTTCACATACTTTAACCATGCAACTGTTATTGATCGAAAACGTGCACGTTGACAAAGAACAGGAGAGCATGAGATATGATGGACGTGAACAAGAAGAAAATATCGAATATAATAATAATAATAATAGTAATAATAATGATAATAATAGTGATAATAATAATAATAATAATAACATATGCACAATATAATATATGCACTACTACTGAAGCACTGATTTTTAAATGTAGAGTTTTACCTGAAATTAAGAAATGAAGGAGTGAATGGAGGATGAGAAGTTCAGTTTCTAACTGGAAAACTGAGAATACATAGGTGACATGAGCCTTGTATTCCTCAACAAGACTGTATCATAACATTCTGAAGAACCGCTTAGAGTTGCAGCCTTTTACACTTTTCTGCATAGTCAAATTTATATCCGCCATTTAAAAGAAATGAACAAAGCAGTTCAACGTTTTTCCAATCCACTTGGAGTAATTTAATGTCCTCAATAAGAAAAATTTTGAAGTGCAATGCAGATGAAAACATTACTCGACGCGCACTATTTCGAAAAATACAAATGGGGAAATAGGATTGCTAGAAAGAACGGGTATTGGAGAATGTTTCAAACATAATGAAATGCATAGTAAAAAAAAGCGTCAATATGACGCTGCCACTTGAGCAATCTAATCTCATTCATTTCAAAAGATCCATAGATCAAACGTCAGCATCCACAGAAGTGCTGGTGTTTGAGGTTGGTAGCTTCTGGCAGCCTTACTGCCAGTACGATTTTGGGTAGAAATAATAATAGTAGAAAGTGAAGCACACAGCCAATTGTTCTGTCTTGATTTTCTAGTGTTGCTGTATCGGGATCAATTCCTCTTTGAAAACTGTCCCTTAAAAACTGACGAATTCTGCAAAAAAAAAAGAATGGGCACGAAATGAATAAAAATATTTTTGAGTAGAAAATGAGCGTGATGCCATATGGGGAAATAGGATTGCTGAATTAGGAGCTACCAACCTGGTGGATTAGAACTGGATTCACAATTGCTGTCCGCTGAAGATCTTATTTTAGAACTTTTTCAGATCGCCTGAAACAACGCAAAGCACGGCTCATGCCGAAAAAAATTGTAGTGATGTGGTGCAAGCAGCAAGTACATATATTATGCTTTTGGAATGCAAAATCTCTAATGCAACCTTTGAACAGAGAAAAAAAAAATCACTCTGTTTTATACCACTGGTGAGGCGATTAAATGGTCTCGTATAGACGGCAGCCGTTCTAATTAAGTTTGAAAGTGTCATGGGACGACGAGAACAAATAACGCATTCTAATTACACTCCCTTACGCCGAGAATGCGGTAATTCAAATGGAATAATGAACTTTTTCAAAAATGCAACCCTGAAGAAAGAGAGGAAGAATTTTCGAACGTGAAAGAATTGATGATGTTCAAACTCAATAGAAAAAATCCATGCCAAAAAAAGCATGTGAATCACAACTATAACTGGAAACCAATAACATGCATATTTACACAACTAATCAACACATTTTTGTTTACTGTTTTGTCAATTTGCTTTGTTTTTCCTTCCACCTTCATAACCGAGGCGTGGAAAAAGAAAATGCATGATCGAGAAGCACAGAATTCGGAATATTGTAGCAGTATGCTGGCTTAAGAATCAAAATAATAGTGTTAATAATAGAATTTAAAAAGTAATTTTAGCTACAGTACCACTTAAAATCTAATCTATCTAAATTACCAGGACACTTTTGCCATTGACCTTTCTTGTAAGGCTACAATATGTGGAACTGCATCCGAACGTCATCGCTCTACGTTTTTTCATCGAATACCAGCGTTTTTTTCAAGCTCCAGCAACAAAACCTCGATCTGACATATTAAGAGGCGACGCACTCCGAACTGACACTAAATAACAGTAAAATAGATATTATCATCATTGGAGCGAGAACTGTGATTCTTGTTCGAATCGAAAACAAGAAAGATTGCAATCCTCTTTTTTTAGAGATTTGAAGAAGTGAGTTTTATGGAGGACGATGAACGTGACAGCGTGCAACATAGAACCTATTAATGTTGAAGTCAACGTACTGCCTACTTGCTCAACTTCGGCAGAATTACATTCGGATTTCTCAAAATTATGTAAGTCGAGATATCCGCTGTAATTCTTCAATATCAGTTTTTCTGGAAGAAAAAATAAAGCCAGGGGAAATATGCATATGTATTTACTCTATCCAATATACTTCAGGGAAAATCGTACAGGTGGTTTTTCGAAGAACGAATTCTGATGATGAATGTTTGTATGATTGGAATCGGCGCATCCCCAGGATTTAGAATACATGTGCCAAAACTTGTTATGTGAATGTTGTGCAGAGCTCTTGTATCGAAAACTGAACTGATATTATACTCGGAAAGAACACCTTTTGTAAACTCTCTGCATGAATTTCCAGAAAAAGATCTTTTTTGGGAACTTTGTAGATCAGCTGGGCCACCAAGTATATTGTTTTTAAGAATTCTGCGAAGTGAAAGTGCTTTCATGATGAGGATCATGGCCAGGGTGAAGCGTGTAGCCGGGAAAAATCCACCTACAGAAGACCTCCTCATCTCATTCTTTCTAGTGCAACCGCTCATATAGCAACTAAAAATTTGATATAATAAATGGAATTAAAGAAACGAAATTACACCTAATGAGAAAGTTATGCTAAAATAATATAATAAATATCAATAAATAGTACTATAATGGATATCAATATAAAGTGAAAGAGTTTGATCTCAGCCGGAACCATTATCTTTGTGAAACGAAAAAAAACTGAGAACGACGGACGTTACGTTTTAAACTGTTTTCACACTATGGTCGGAATTCGTTAAGCTGAAGTAATTATGAACAACGATGGACTGCAGGAAAGTCAGAAAATGACAATAAAGATTAGAGTAGAAGAAGATTTGCGCTAAAAAGTGTGAATAACCTTATTTAGAAACCCTCTGGTTTTTTTTTTGAAAGCTGACTAGGCAAAGTTGGGAATTTTGGCAAATTTTTTAACTTTTTCTCAACTAGCTTTTGAGATAAGAAAAACCACCTGAAAAAAGTAGAACGAAATTCTGACAAATGAAATCTCCACTATAAAATATTCTGGACCGCCTTGGTTTTTTGTAAACCACGTACATAGTTACTGGGCTTTGTTCAAAGTCATACAGATTTTGATGCGCTGACGAAAATAGAAAACTTCGCATTTATTGTCTTTGGAAGGTGGTGCGGTTAAAAAATCCGACGCCATATTTTGATAAAGCATCAAGGAAAACCCCTTATATGCACATTTTAGTCTCTGTAGGTGTTCTGGTTTTCTCTAAAGCCAGTTGAGCAAAATTCGAAAATTTGAGGAAAGTTTGGCACTTTTCTCAACTTGGTTCCAAGAAACTTGGGTGATTAGAAACAGCACCTTTTGCGCAGATATAGAAAAACCTGTCTCTGATACTGCCCAAAACTGCATTGCAAGAAATTTACTTTGAGTGTCGTTATTCAGAAACTCGTGGAGCCTAGTTTGCGCTAATTTTATCCCTACTTCAGGGTGTAGATGTCTTTTTTTTCGCTCAGTAACATAATCGAAACTGATTTTTTGAGTGGTAACAGGAAAATTCATTATCGGATAAGGAAATGACCTTCTATAGTTTTTGCCCCTAAATGCAAAAATCCAAATCTCAATTCGATCAGGGATTCATCCCTGACCGTTTCAATAGAAACGCCACTACACTGCGCTGCAGTAGAAGGAAGACAGTAGAAGAAGCATCACTGGGCCCTTCAACAGAGTACCTATTAGCTGATTAATTATCTTTACCTTATCTTTTACATAAAATAATAGCACAAAACTTTGTAATTTTTAAATTCAATGGTTTTCACAGCAAGTTGGTTTTTTAAGAGAATAAAAATTTGGGTAGCTCGCAACTTTATTTAAAAACTTTATCACTTTATTTGTAGCCAATCTGAACCAATCCGGCTGCAGCGGGACTTCAGTCTTTTTTGTGCTGTTCGCTTCGCTTGCCTTCACTGATCAATAAAAATTAATAGTAGGGGCATTTTCTGCAAAATTAGAATTCTGGTTTTCTAACAATACAAAAAAAGAAGAGAGCGCTGCCCTGGCATGGTGAATGCGTAGCTTTTATGGATTTGCTTGGCTTTGGCCAAGATTAGCATTGCTACTTATCAACAGCTAACGTTTCACCGCTTTCGCTTTCGTTAGAGCCTCGAAAAAACCAAAGCCATCAGTTATTTATTCTCCCAAGCGCTTTATCAGCTTACAGAAAGCATACAAACGGTGTGCAAACTCAAGCAACAACACATTGGTTAGTGCTTACTTCGACTGTTGGACATACCACCACGTACCACAACTACGAGTCACAAGGGTTTTTTTAGGTTCTGCGGTGGCGATTACCTAGATTAAACAGGCCGTTCAATATGTATTAGCAAAATCTGAACTCTTCACCCCGCTAGAAACACAACGTAGAATAAGCCATCAAAACTTCGAAGTAGAGGTAGAAGTTACAATACCTTCGAGTCCTTCGAGTCCGAGATCATAGCACGCAGAAAACTAGAGGTATTTTGGATCACAGCCAAAAGTCCAAGAATGAAAAGGAAGGGTGAGTGCATTGCGATCACAAACGAATTAGCCCCATATCAAGGTCTGTGAGGGTCTTGAGGCCTTTATAAAAAAGTCATGTGACTCGTAGTTGTTTTACGTGGTGGTCTGTTGCATTGCCAAGTCCAGCAAATGAGGGAAGCACTAGCCGGTGTGTTGCTGTATGAGCTTATTCAGCGTTTGTTCGTTCACGGCTTCCTTTAGGGTGATCGCCTGAGAGAATAAACCACTGATGGCTTTGACTTTTCCCAGGCTCTGACGAAGGCGAAAGCGCTGAAACGTTAGCTGTTGATGAATATTAATACCGTTCTTGGCCAATGCTCAAGCAAACCACTAAAAACTCCGTATTCACCGTGCCAAGATTCAAGGACGGTCGAACGCGTCGGTTCCTTATTTGGAGAGTATACAAACTTCCGCTTCAAACACTTCTTCGATACCAATATAACAGAGACACAATTTGAAAGCATTACTCGAAATATAGGATTTTTTCCTGCTTTCTCCAACAGTTGTCACAGAATGGTGTTTTAAGGTAAAATGACGTGAACATCATCGTGGTGAGGAAGATAACGTTCCAAGTGAGATCATTTAAACTGTCGGCTACTATTTAAGCAGCCGTTTGCATGGGTGTTCCCACCTTCTGAAGAACCCATGTTACCAACACGAGGAAAAGGAAATAGACATGCGAAGGGGTCATTGAGGTGAAACGCGACATGATAGTGGTCACGGCCTTCGAGCGGTTGCCAACTCTCATTCACCTTTTGAACATGCACACGAAGTTGTTGCGCGATACTACTGCTCCACGGAAAACTAATTCCACGACCTCTGTTAACCCATTCTACCACTTAACGATGCACCATTTCGACGGCTTGAGACCTGTCGCACCTCATTTTATAGCTTACTGGCATCGCGGCACCTTTTCGACCCAGACACACACATTCACACACATGACAGACTAAACCCGTTATTATACAGCATGATGTAATGCTAGACTAATAACACCACCGTGAGCGGTCGGTAGCTGTCCACTTTCCTTTGCCTATCTTCGCATCAGTCGCCAGGACAACATCATGTTGAACCACTTGTTCATCATGCTGAATTTCCAGATTGACACCATTAGTTGTCGCCGGATATGCAGTACACAAAAGCGTTGTTACGAAGTTCTAAACTTTCGGCGAAGCAAATAATGAGAAATAACGGCAAATAATGAAAAGTAACTCTTCTCATACATCGTACGAATATACGGTTGGAAAATACTGCAGAACTCCCAGATACCATGGCTAGAGCGACTAAAAAAGTGGACGTGGGCCAGGAAGATGTGTGCTACAAAAGATAGCCGTTGGACGAAAATGGTTATCGAATGGACACCATGAAGTTGGAAGCGACAAGTTGGCCGACCAAAAACAATATGGAGGGACTGGTTCGTATCAGAATTTGGAGAGGAATAAATGCGAACCACCACTACTGATGTGAGCAAATAGAGATGAAACATGCAACGACACATTGTAACATTGACATCGTTAAATAAACAAATAAATGAATAAGAAAATTCTGCCCATGTAATCTCCTTTCTTGCCTGTGAATGCAGAAACAGTCACCAGAGTTATTCGCTATGTTAGTTACCATTTACATGGAATCTGTAACGGCTGTTTGCCTCCTAATCCATGAAAAGTATATTTTGACTGATACGTACGTATACGTCTCCTATACGTACGAGAGGAACAGCTCTACTGTTACAAAACTAAAGGTTTCCTAAGGGGAACAGATTATAATATCAACATAAAAGAGCAATGATTTTACAATGGTTCTTTTTTTAATTCTCGGAAGGTCAATTCTCATTCTACTTTTATTTGGAACTGAAAATTGACTAGATTATCGAAGGCTCAAAATAGAGGTAAAAATAGAGAAAAATAGATAATTGTGCTTAAGAATAGAGCTCTACTGGTGTTCTCTGAGAATTTGTCCTTCTGAATGACTAACGCTTACGCACGTTGAGATTGCAATTTACAGAGTTATCATCATCTTTTATTCGCGAACGGATAATCATAAAATGCATTCTCAGATAATCTGCATGTGTTCCTAGCAACAAAGGCTGCTCTCATACTCGGTTCCTTCCCGAGAAACACCATGACGAGCAGGATGCAATCATTACGGTATCATAGACTCCCAAAGGTAATGATGACACTATCTATGTTCACACGAATTTAATTTGTCAAAAATTCGTCAAGGATGTTTTATAGAAGTGTGATTAACAATGGAGAGTAAATACAAATTGTTAACTCAAAGCAACTGAGCTATTCACCACTTCTTCAATTTGAACACATTCGTTACTCAAGCAACAAAGAAATTGTGAATATATTCAAAGCACGAAGGATTGTGTCCTTGCCTTGATTAATCCTTTTGATGTATTACATGTATTGTATTCAACTTCAATTCAGTATCATTGAGGTTCAGAGAAAAAAAAAACGCAATGCACGCAAGGACAAATTGCATCGAGGATCAGTACAGTTGTCCTCAAGTACTTTTTTAATCGACCCTTTAGTATAAAAGCTTGAGCTGGAACTTTCCGAATATTATATTCGAACCGCTGACCATGCGAATGCTGTTGACCTCTCACCTCTGCTAGCCTACCAAGTAACAAATTTGGCTCCAACATACAGCGCGGACATGTAGTACATGATGAACATCGACATTGAAAGATGACTTTTTAAACAACTGAGGGCTACAAAAATCCATAAGAGGCACAGCACGTCGAAATAAAACCTATTTCGAACAGACAGCAGTTTTGTACTTAATCTTCGATATATACAATATATACATATATGCTTATCTCACAAATTAGTTGAAACTGAGAGCTTTTTCCCCTTTTCTAATTGATGTAAGCTATAGATACCTGAGGAAATATCATCATTAAATTATATTTCCTCCTTCTTGTCCAAAACAAATTGTACTTAGCCTCAAGTCACTGCATCAAACAATACTCCTTCAAAGGAACTGCGAATGCAACAAAAATGTGGCTTTTTGGAGCAGCCATTTGTTTGCGGCTTTAGCTATTAACTTACTTGTGTACCTTATTTATTGTTCGACAAAATTACAGCTGTATGTATGCACTTCGCGTTTTCATTAACATTGTTTCTTCTAGTATTATCTTTTTTCTATTATCATCTTTCTCTATTACTATCTTTATCTGTTATTATCCACTCTATTATTTTTTTAATGACAACAATGGTGACAAGACAAAAAATCTCTATCCTTTTTCCGAATAAATGGTTACATTACAGGATGAAACTGGTAGTGAAGGAGCGATGTATCAAGCAAAGTAAAAATAAAATCAAACAATTGAGTGACGAAGAGATTTCTCTCAACAGCTGCAGGGATGCGAGATTATAGAACTATATCCAGAGGTTTGTGAATGTGTGTTACGTTGCTGACATCTAAATGATCCGCAACTCTTCTTATAGTGTGATCGTTGATCCATGATAATCCAAACTCAATAGGGATTCTATTTTTTGATTTGAAGAAAGTGGGTCAAATTGTACTTCCGTGATGAATAGTCGTTTGTAATCCTTGTTTTCTTTTCAGTCTTGAAATGGGCAGAATAAAAGTTCGGAAGTCAAGAGAGTAAAAAAGTGTGAATATTGATATTATGAATATTAGAATAATAGATATATATTGAATAATAGATTCGTATAGAAAAAAATGTATTCATAATATCGTAGCCACAGAAAACAACACGTTAATGCGTGATGTGATGACTGTTTTTCTTTTAGTTCCACTCGAAAATAAGCAATTTTGTGTCTAAACAGTAGTCGCATGCCTGAATTTGCGGATTTCAAGAAAGAGGAATCAGATGGAGGGAGCGGCTGCGCGTTACAGTCACAAACAATATCTTCTCAATACACTCATTACTCCAGTGGTTAATTAACTTTTCTCAAATAACTCTTCACATACGGGTCCAAGTGGGTGTTCGTTGCTGTGAAAATATAAAACACAGTGATGGCCCTCTTTAACGTACAGTTCCAGGACGTGTTTTAGTAATCTAGGCTGGTTAAGGAAGAAAAAGGCAGCATGTCCGAAGATCAGTGATCTGCCGCGAAGTAATCTCCCCACTTACTTTTGATATTTCAACACAAATAGCTATTGTTTGTAAATTTCAATGCATCTACTCTAATAGTAGCAAGCAGTCAAGAAAACAACTAGAGAAGATCGCAAATCTTTATGTTCCTGAAAAAAAAACTCCGTAAAACAGAAGGAAACCGCTTGAACTTAGATTTCACAGCTCTATGATAAATAGCTATTATAGAAATATGATATCTGCCTCCTCATTATAACGTCCCGAAAATTTTTCGGGGAAAAAGACTCGATATGGCAAATCGCTCCACCTTTGTTAGGTTGTGCTATAACACATGCACTTATCGGATACTTTAACATTTTTAATTATTAACAAATAATAATGTTAACAAATATTTGATCCAATCAACAATGTAGTTTCCAAACTAGTCACTGATCCTCGCCAATCGATCGGATAGGGTGCTTTCGGCCCAAATCATACGGGACTAGGAACGAGGAACTTCTCATTTTCAAAAGGTCTTAGATCATTTAAAAGTTTACTTTAGAACATTTTTGAGGCCTGTGATTAAATATTGCTCACAAGGGGCACTCTGAGCTCCATAGGCTGAGTCAACGGGACTTTCCCAGCCTTCAACTTATTAATTTTGGCAGAACGACTGCCCAAGAAACGTGGGTAATTGTGTTTTCGAGGAAGAGTAGATACGTTTCTGTTCCCTTTGAAATTTTTACACAATCTACCGTCTTTCACGATTACTTCCAAGAAACAACTTTTTGAGCATATAATTGGATGTTCATTAGTTCTGCTGAATATTCCAGGAAAGACCCTGCATGCCTCAAGAAGATAGACGATACAAAGGTAGTGGAGATGATGACTGAAATAAAAATACTGGCGCAGCGAAATAGTAAAGTTCATGCATATATCGTAGTCTCTTCCAGAGATACATATCCACTCCTTGTGTCTCACAAATCATGCCTACATCTGCTGATTAGAATTTGTGCAATTATTTAGGAAAGCGTAGTCGATTACGAATCTTTATCATCACCTTTTCGTTTTTTTGAAACACACAACGAAACTCCCCATACTCTTTTTTTAAAAGAAAAACACACTTTTTCTGACAATTTGTCAGATATTTATTGAAAAGAGAGCACTTGGAATATTTTGTGCATTTGCATTTCAGCATTCGAGAGCCTAAAAGAATCTGAACAAAAGCGGATTTTTCAATTTACCAATTTTATAGTTTAGCTTACAAAGCGCAAGTACCAAGTCCATTTATGACATTTACGGAATTATTACTCAACGAAGTTTTTACAGGATTAATTCACAAAAGAGTGAAATGAATAGCAGTTTGGTTAAAAATTAGATAGAGCCGGTTTACCTTGTTGGAAGCAGAAAAGAATTCCTTAGTCATCTGTACATGATAGAGTATGACGACGATAATAATATTCACAAGAAGAGCGAATAAAAAAAGTGTACTTGGGAGAAATGCTGTCGTACCAGAGAAATAAGTGGAATCGGCAAAAAGCAGCTTTCCATTTGATTTCTCTTCAAAGGTTTCACACTTTGCCGTGCGTATGCATACATAGAATTGCTTTCGAAGATAACTGTATTATTATCGAGACGTAAGAGCTGAAACGTTCTACCTGGAACTAACAGTGGGATAGCTGCGTTAATTGTACTCCCGCATTATTAAATAATCAGAGTACTCGAAACTACAACTAAGTTACATCATACCCCGCGTCACCTAAGAAACCGAGAACGCAACGAATCGATGCACAGAGTGCTAACAAAGGAAATTATATCGCATTTTTTCCAAATCGCTTTGAATGCTGAGGATACATTCTAATGACCGGAAGAGAGTTACTTATACGACGCAAAACACAGGGGACATGTGCCGAAAATGATTACATAAGGGATGCGAGGAAATAATGAAACTCCTCTCCAAATAGTGAATTGGTGCAGGCGTTTTTCTGCGAGAACCATCGAGTCGAATTACCCGACAAAATTCTAAGAAAAAGAAACCAGAAATTGCAAACAGTATGCTCAGAACATACTCTAATTTCTTCTGAGGATGAACTTTGAAATCTTGACCTAAATGCAACGGGACCCCTGCTCTATGCTGGATTTATTATTCTGGGTGCGATGGGTGAGATAGACGGTAAAGCCAGGGATGTGGTTCCTAGAAGGACGACAGGAACTCGTGACCCCTCTTCAAATCAAAGCTTAGGAAGAAATTCATAACTCGCCGGGCAGACTGAAGCCTCTGATTCTTAGATTTGTAGGGGGAGGGGAGAGTGATGTATCGTTACGTATTTTCGTAGCCAATCTTCAAAACAGCATCAAATTCCCCTCAGTCCTGTGGTGAAAGGAAAAAAAGGACTTTAATACAGAACATTCATCCATCGAAAACTATCGTGTCCCGTTGCTTTTAGTGCTTTAAATAGTTTTGTAACGATACAGATTTAGAATTGCGGACGGTATTTTCCAAGGATATTAGCAGAAAATTCTGGAAAAACAGAAAGAAGTAATTCTTTCTTCTGGAACTACTGCTTCAAGTTCTTTCACATTCCCTACTTTTTAACTAATTTCTGTTTCAACTGAAGCGAATCCATACTGCAAGAAAGGTACTACGGCCACACTTTATTCTTGAAGTAGATGGCTTCAATAAATTGTTAATAGTAGTCATCCAGTTTTATACGCAGTGTATCACGATTTTGACTTTTTGTGGTGCGGAACAAACAACGAAGGTGTAGAGTCCGGGTACTACATTGCGGAACACAGCGCGCTACTGCTCGTTCTCCCTAGTAGTCGTAAAATAACACCGTTTTTGTAGGACGATTTCGGTTCCAAGGCGCCCTCTTTGTGCACGCACCGCATCCAGGTGGGAGCGGTCGAAGATTAATGAGCTCTCTTCACCAGCGTCTTCAAGTAAAACCAATGAATGGGCTGCTGAGGGGACTGGAACGCGCACATAGAGGGTCGTTCTACCGTACCTTGTAGGAACTAAAGCTGCTCTCACATCGTTTTTACTTTTTCATTCACTTTTTCTAGAAAGAGATGTGCGGAACCTCCTCGATTCCCGCATTCACAACCCAATCTCTATCTGTTCCCTCACCACGTCAGATTCGTGGTATGCTGCCTTTAATGTTCACAATTCTTACACAAATATGTAAGCCATTCCTATGGCTTGCAATTAAGTTAGCATTACTGGCACCTTAAAAAAGGATATGTTCATAGGATTTAAGATCACCGAGAAAATCGTCCCTTCAATTAAGATTTGTGTTTAAGTAAATTTTTCCGGCGGCGGGAATTTAGTATTAGTATTAATTAGCATCCTTATTCTCGTCACCTCTACATGGATGTGAGAAGCAATGTCGGTTGCACAGAAATGTCCTTAACCCATTGAGATGCCATTGGACACTTTTTTGAGGGACAATGTGCGGCGACGTTGGGGGACAATATCAAAAAAAACTTCATGAGTAGTTATTAGGTATTTAGTGGTATTCGCTATCTGGTTTTGGGACATTTGGCGCGCAAAAAAATACATTAAAAAATATGAGGCAGATATGCAAAAAAACTGCTTGGTCGTCAGTGTGTTATTTCAGTGCTGCTCTATTCCCTCCCCAAAATCTCCTCTTCACTGCCGTACTCTCTTATTCTCCTATTTTATCGTAAACCTTAAGCATCTAACCTTAAACATTTGCTAATATCGGAAGTCGGGGGTACCAATTGCAGATTCCATCTTTTCGCATAAATATACTCACTAAAATTGAAAAAGGCTTCATCTTTCTTTTTAAAATATCCTCATTATGTTTTCATCACTCTCTCCGCTAATGCTCCTGTAGAGGGAAAGAGTTATCTTGAAGAGAATGTATTGCATTAGTAGGCGCGCTGGCACTGCGTTGAGGTGCGCTGAAGAGCGTAGTTTCAAAGGGATTTTATAACACAACCTTTTGTGACTTTACCGAGTTGTGAGCCATGGTATTGACTCATTGGTTTTTTAAGCCTTTGAACAGTGGTAGGACGTTGAAAAAAGTTTTTTCCGGCACTCCTCTTTTTAGAATTGTTAAACACTTGATTATGCGAGGTAGAAAAGCGAGAGCAAAAACAAGTAAAAATGTTAAGGAACCACGTGATACACGTCTAATTAAATACTGTCTGCTAGGCAACCGGCTTATCGATTGCGGCGAACTTAAAATGAGTTCCAATTACGTCGTTACGGGAAAGTGGAGGTAAAGACAGGATTTTAGTGCACCAGGGAAACGGTGGTCAATCAACCAGAGGGTGTACCGCAGTGGTAAGAGATCCCACTGCTGCCGAACGCCCTTTGTCTGGAGGGATAAAAACACGTGTTTCATGCATCAGATACCCTCGAAATTCAACTTGTGTGTGTCGCTTACGAGTTCGTAAGCCTCAAACCTATTCCGAATTGAAGTTGAACATATTGGCTTCCCTTAAAAGGATTGATCATTGTCAAGCGCTTTATTTTGTTTGCTTTAATTTTTTGTTTGCTCCTATCACAATGAATACGATACAGCTTCACAGTCCGCCTAGTAATGTTGATCTTGCAGTGAAGTAGGATGTAGCACTTAGATGCTTGTTCATTATGGGTTCGAAAAGCTAGCAGTCGGTAAAATAAATTTGCTCTATGTAGGAGGTACGCAGGAATGTTAGAAAAAACTGATAGTTGCTTCCTTAAAATGCCATTTTTCGAAATCAAGAGAACCTTCGTACGCTTTCAGGTGGAACATGATTAATTTCGAGAAACTTCAGTCTTGTTAGCGTTCTATTTCTTTCTTGTGTTAGTCCCAAGTGGTTCCGAAATCAGCAAGAAAAGCTTCTTTTAATCCCCTGCTTCTCTGACTCCTTCTGTATTTCCAATGATATTGCGTTAATAGGTATTATGGTGAATTTCATCTCTAGAAAGCTTGTAAAGTTCCTTTCAGCTGAACACCTGCAGCCTTTCATCACACGTTAAACTGTCTTATCAACGTCATGTCACACTGTAGCCGCAGTGTACAAGCGAACGGTTACGAACTTCGCCCTCTTAATGACTATTGCACAACAGTTTAAAGACATCACCCCACGAATCTGAGGTGGTGCAGATTTCAGGTAGACTATTCGTATACGGGATGGGAGACTACGGAGAGGGAGGTGATTCTGTCCATTTCTTGCTAATTGTCGTAAAAAACGGCCCGGAAGATGCGGCGCCGCACAACACTGGCGCGCTCCAATCGAACCTCTTGTACAAAATGGTGCGCCAAAACGAATGAAGCCGTATCTTCCGGGCCGTTTTTTACGGCAATTACGAAGAAATGGACGGAATCACCACCCTCTCCGTAGTCTCCCATCCTGTATACGAATACTCCACCTGAAATCTGCACCACCTCAGATTCGTGGGGTGATGTCTTTAATCCGAGATCTTCTTCTCTGTCTTTGTCAGTAATGCTACGAGTAATGAATCGCCTAGGCAAAGAAGTGATGCTCTCCTGAAAAGATCAGCTGACTGTGACTCGAAGAATTGGCCATGCAATCCAGTGTTCTTAAATTCCGCTAGAGGTTTGTGGTACGTGGCCAGGAATAAGTGAGTCTAATGAGGTTACTGGAGCGATGATGAAGAAATCCAAACTTCTCTATTTTTTCTTTCCTTTTCTGGTTTTTGCAACGTACTAACAGAAAACTGCAGAGGCGATGACTCAAGGATCCCAACCGAAGATGAGAACGCTGAAGCTTTAGCTCGATTACGTCCTGAAGAGGAACACTCGTCAATCGGATATCCGAAATCTTTGAACGGTTTGTGACGTCGCGTCGCATATAATTCTGTATGTGCTGGCGGTACCATTAGTGATGCTTGTCACGAAAAGCGTCTAAGAAAGAAGTTGCGTCATCAAGTACAATAGTAAGGCGAAAATGAATGGGTGTCCAGAGCAGAGGAGTTTCAAAAGGGACGGGACGAAAAGAACCAGCGTAAACCTTACGTTTTGCTAAAATAGCATGGGGGCAAGATGAAAAGATGTTCTTCAGTCTTCAATACTCCCAATGGAGTGGCTGTGGCTAAAGCAATCCTAATAATTGGGGGATCACTTCAACGCCTTGCTGAACAGTCAAGCGCCATCAACTCCTGAATTCGAGTATCATCATAGCCGACATATACGGTTAGCGAGAAACAACTGAAGGAGTTGGAGGTTCTAGAAGAGATAAAAAATGGAAAGTTCGGTGAAGGGTATGGAATTAGCGCAGAAACACTGAAATCTCTTCTTCCGTCTGGGTTTGATGAGTTGGCAAAGGTCATCTGTTGACTATGGATCTTCGAATTGATATCTGACTCGGGGAGGCAAGCTATCGTAATTTCCTTCCACAAAAAGTTGTCCGCTCCGAAAGATCCTAGGAACTATCGAGGAACCTCACTTTTTTGTTTTATTTACACGGCTTTGAAGTGAATTATACTGGACCGGCTTGGCAAACATGGCGTAGGAACCCGCGGTAGAAGCGAGCCGGCTTTCGCCCTGCCCGATCTGTGATTGACCAGGTGTTCAACGTCAGGATGAGTGATCCAAATGTGGCAGTGGTATTCGAAGCCTATGCATTTAGCCTTCATATACTTGAACGCCGCTTTCGACTCTCCTCATCGAGGCCGTCTTTTCAACGCGTTTCGTGACAATAGAGTATCATGAAAATTCGTTCGCCTAGTTGGTGACATGAACTAACGGACGATTGCTACGGTTCGAACACTATCGTTTAAAGTGGTACTTGGAGTGAAGCAAGAGCAGAGGGAAAACCTTTCTTGATCACCTTCGTGATCGATAACATCATGCGAAGGACAGTAAAATAGTGTCCCGGCGACATCGTCTCTGGACCATCAGGGTGTCCCATGTCCGACCTTGAGAGCCCCGACGATGTTTTTTGTTTTCGTAAGACAGTACAAAACTTCAGCATCTTGTCAACCTTCTATCGAAACTAGCTGCAGCTTATGGACTCTGCCTGCGCTCTGATAAATGAAAGCAGATTTGGGTTTCCTCGGGACTTTGAACCGGAATCTCGTCAGCTCCCAAGCTTTTTTCGCCGCTCCATTAGGAGTATTGCGTAAAATATGAAGTACACTATCCCGGTATTTTACTCCAAGGACCAAAACAGGTATTACTAACAACTCTTTCTCTCTCCTTCAAGAATGCTGTATTAGATAGGACCTCTCCAGGATTCCTTGCAAGTATTTGTGTTCTGCTGTTGAAATGAAACCACAACAACATGAAGAGTATCCTGAATTGATATCTTCTCTATAGACCACCAGCGAATGCAAATTGCATCGATTGTTATTCTTCACTGTTGAGGCGTTCTGAATAAGTTTCCGCAAAGCCTTCGATGTTATTGTGGTACTGAGACCAGCTGTCGCTTGTTAGATCTCAATCGTGGCATGCAGTTCTTCCTGCAGTGTCATGTCCCGGCACTCCGTCTTTTCTTAGACTACGATTTCTCCGATGGTGTTCTTTCTTCGATTGCCAGAGGCCACAAAAACTACAGAGTACTTATCGAACTTCTTAGCGTCCTCTGCCGGTCTTGGTTCAGTGGCGACACCGGAACTCCTGCAGTCATTGCCTTGATAGATTTTCTTCTAACTTTTGAAGATGCCCAAACCAAGGAGTGAACAAGTTTGGAGCATGTTTTAAGCACGGACACAACTTCTTGTAAAGAGTTTGAGTAGTGTTAAAACGCTTTGAGCCCTGGGCTAATATTTAGAGTGGAGTGTATCATCCGTCTAGTTCGATGTGGTGTATGTAAACTCACTAGATAGAGAACTCTGCTGGGAATTCGAAGTTTTATTGTTCTCACTAGGGTTTGTCTTGGTTTTGTGAGTAATTTTTGCTGTAGATTACAGTGGATAGTCTTTTCAGGGTGCTACGAAGTTAAGAGCATGTCTCAGTGTGAACAGGATACGTGTCTCTTGGAGTCGACGAATGTGTTCAAAATTTGTCTCGTGACTTTTGTTGCGCTACTCTTTTCTATATATTCCATTCTTGTATCAAGTATTTCGAATGTGGTGAGTTGAACCATATCTTTATTCCGATGTTTCTAATGTTATTCTGAGAGCCGCCTCGGCAGTCTCTATAACTGTACCAAAGAGATCGAAGTATAGAAGTGGGTGACTAGAGACTTAGGGATTTTACCACCCTAATTGAACAGACCGAAACGGTGGTTCAGGAATGTATTTGTTGTAAAGTAGGCAGAGAATGCTGTTCTCTCTTCTCAAACTTCATAGGCGGTAAATTGAGTCTGGCAAAAAGCGGAACGATCCGTCATTCTTAATTTTTTATCTCGATCCCTGTCTGTCAAGTATTTTACTTTGAGTATTTTATTTACATTGCTTTGCAACATGGGGAAGTTAAAGATAATAAGTCCTTGATAATCATGTTCCTAATGATCCATTCCTAAGGCTAAGCATTAACCTTAGAGGGATTTATGACATGTAAGCTAGAGTTACTAAAAGAGAAAAAGTAACACTCAGCCCAATAATATCGTTAAGTATAAATTTTGGTCCGCAGAAAAAGTGTCAATTAGTGCGTTATTGAACCAGTAGATACTAAGACTCCATAACGTAAGATCTTGAAGCACAATAGCAAACCTCTTATTCCACACAAGATGTTTTTGTTAGGAAATGCACTTCAGAGGGAGGGCCCTCTGAAGTTACCCCTAAACTCGCTAAACATTCCTGCAAACGCCAGGTAATCCTACCATTGACTGCTTATTTCACTTATAGACAGCGTCGAACACATTGTGTTTTCATGACGCGCTCCTTCTTCTTAGGTGAAGGCTTGTACCGGCTTGTTTCTCCGACTGATGGGACGACTTATTGGTTAATAGTGATGGCAGTCTCCTGCGAGTTCTTGTTTCTTTGCTCTTTATTTTTTTTGCTCACTAGAGCATGCAGAAAGTTACATAATGCTAGCAAAACTTTTTTCGTTAGTTGTTTTGCTGCTCAACGTCTCTACGATTTTAGCTCGCAAGGATTTAATTTTCGTCCCATTTTTTATTGTGGTTTTAAATAGTTATCTTTCTATATAATTGAAGCAAAATTTATTTTTGTTTCTTGCTTCTTCTTTTCCTAGGAGGACTTCCAAAGTTTCAAGCTTGTATTCGCAACTTTCTTTTTCTGCTGGTGGGAGAAAAAGGCGATTGCAATTAGGAAGAGTGTTTATCGCTTACACCATCATACGTAAAAAAAAGGAGGTAATAATTCTCTACGAACTGAAATTCTAGAGGCGTCCTAGAAGAAGAACGAGTGATAGGACAAGGAAAAATTAGAAGTACTTAGCTGAGGCCATGCAAGATCACGCATGCACAACCATAGATGCGGAGTCGGAGCCTGTGCTCCGATCCCCTTCACTTTTGGACGGTTGGTGAAAAGAATCCTTTCACCTCTGGAACAACAATAAAATACAATACTGTCGCAGATTTTGTTTCTGCGGCCGCGTCGAGGCTGGCCACCTTGGAGCGGAGCAGCCTCGGCGCAGGCTTCTACTACCTGCTATTCGCAGTTGTGAGGACATGTAAAGTTTTGTTCTTGCTTCATTTTCAGTCGTTCCTTCAATGTCGTTCTTCTCAACAGTCTAGCTTCACTTCCGGTACGCTATTGCTCCTTTTCAAATTTATTGCTACGTTACTTATACTAGATATGTTTCTTCTTCAAACTCTCGTTCTTTTCCCTGCATGTATGCATTTCCTGTTCTGTCGTCTCTTCAGAGTCGTTCTTTGCGTAAATGTAGCTTTACTTTCGAAACATTACTGCTCTTTATTCATGTTTCCGATGATCAAGTCAGTGTTTTTATCCTCCCAGACAAGTCTGGTACCAATTTATCGAAACCGGAGGGATGAAAGGCTTGGTTTGCTCTAGGGCGGTTTCGAACCCTCGAACGTGTGACTACAACGGACCTCTAACCGACTGCGCCACAACCGTATCACAGTATTGCATCTTTCTGGAAGGGCAACATTTCTATGGAATCAGAAGCTTCCCTGGAATTATTCACGCTGTGCAAGTTCGTGCGACTAAATCTGCGTAATGGTGGCGAACTAAGCTTGAAAGCTCATTTAGAGGATCTCCATAACAGTACATTTACATTTTCATCAAGCAGTTTCTGACGGTATTCGACCAGTTGTGCCCCGAAAACCTTAATTTTTAGTCATTGGTTTTCTGTGCGGGGAGTGATTTCTTGCGTTGTTCATAAATGTGACGTTTGATTTGCATTTGTGAAACGCACCGATAGGGGAAATTGTTGAAGTTGCTATTTCTCCACCACGGAAAGAACGTAGCTCAGGAGTGTCACAATGAACTCGACGCAGTAACTTATTTTTTTCTCTTAACAACTTTAGTTTACATGTCATAGATATTGTAAGACTAATGCTTAGGCCTTAGGGCTCCGATTTATTTGATTATTTACTTCGGGAAATAAGGGCGCCACTGAGTGCGCTCCTCCCCTCCCCCCAACTATAGTCGGGTCGAAACGACACGAAGCACACACAGTTGCGTAAGTGGCTGCGCGCTCGAAGCGGTGCGGGCAACGATTGGAATCGAGGTGGGACGGTGGCGAACTGCGGAGATGGATGGCGGTAGTGAAGATCCTTTCACGACCTCCTTACCGCGCCGCTTCTAGCGGAGCCGCTTGCGCAACTGTCCGTGCTTCATGTCGTTTTGACCCAACTATACATTTTACCCCGGTCCTTTCTATGGGAACTAGATTTCTCTTCTCATTACATCTCTCATCGCTACACCCGCTCCTCAAGATCAAGATTAATATGTTGATCCACTCACATTTATTCAACGGAACTACTACGATTGGAGCGATGAAGCAGTGAAAAAAGGTAGATTTGATTATTTTTGCTTACGTAAGGAGTTACTTCGTGGGGGTAAGTTGATCACTCTGCTGCTCCCGATTTGCCTCTTTTCTACATTCTCTCTGCTCTACATTTTGCTGTGTTGTTTGCCTACATCTTAAACTCTCCCAGCTAGCGGATGGAATCTAACTTCGAAAATTCTTTGTGAGCGCTGTCTTTAGGAGTATCTTCTTGATTTGTCAATAAAGAATCATTACTCATCTAAATTGGTAGAAGAAACCTTAGTTGCAAGATGGCATACTAGCTAATACATCTTGTCGAAACATAGTCTACAACTAGTAAGTTTTGATGATAAATAACGAACAGAGCGCTGTTTTGTGGAGAGTTCATTCCGGAAAGATATATTAGAATTCTATTCTTCAATTCTGAAATAATAAATGCTATTGTGATTGTTTGGATGCGTGTGGATTCATGAGTGTTACCGAGATGAAGAGCAATCAGGCAACAGAATATACTGTATGGGCGTTTGGGTTGTTTCGTGAAGATGAGCAGATGTGCCATACTAGAGTGGCTGGCAGTGTGGCTTGTGGGGTGTCTGAATACTTTGTGAATATCTGCTGGCTTGCAATTCCTTGAACAAGATCGAGAGTGATATTGTTATGCAAAGTGACGACGATCCTAGTCTCGAGTTCATTATTCCAATACAAATCCTAAGCAGTGTATGTAAATCCTTCATGTTTACGTGATAGTTACTCAATAATTGTTTTAGCATTTTGCTTTTTTGAGTGGTGATATTCTTCTTGTTTTAGTCCGTTTGTTCGAATGCATTAAGAGCTTGCGTTTCAGATTAAATTGCTTATGAGAAGCAAGCAGTGCAATCCAGAAGTGTTGCGACTTGGAAATGATGTACAAAAGCTCAGACGTGAACTAGCGCTCATATCGCCTACATCTGAATTTTCTTCTTATTTCAAGACCGAACGCATTCTTAAAAGAACCATAGAAGAATATGAATCGGCAGGTATCCACTGACTTCATTTTTATCGTGCACAGTATAGTTGAAACAAAGCTAGGTACAGTCGCGTAAGCGGCTCGAAGCGCCGCGCTGGAGCGTAGCGGTTGGGGCCAAAGGAGACCTCCGCTTCGATTCCAGCTGTTATTTCCTGGCTGGCTGAGCATGCTCGCTTACGCAACCTCACCTCATTTTACGTTGTTTGGACTCAACTATAACATCTCATGTGTGCATTATCTTCTTGTGCCTATGATGCGGTGATGTAACCCAAAAATCTGTATTCCTTTTCGTTGTTGTTTTTGACGATTCAGCCGTTCGCTCACTGGAGCACTTTATTGACTGTTAACTTAACCAGGGTTCAAGACCAACTAGCCACCGCTCCGAAGCATTTAATACCTCACGAAAGATTATGAACAGTCTGAGCTTTCCTGCGATATTGCGCCACAAAACAATTTTTCGATCCGATTGTGTGTCGCAATCAAATCGAGTTTTCTACTCATTCTGATCGGGCTTGAAGAATAAATCTTGTTGCTATGATCCTTTACAGAACTTTCTAATGCTTATAATTTCACCTATATTGAGATTGTACCACATTGATTAATAAACTTGTGTTATTTATTGCTTTTCACGTTTCAAAATCACTCTAACAGTAACATATATGCATTTCTTTGCGTGATTTCTCTCATCTCTTATTACGAATAACAATGTAATAATATAGAACCTATCAGAAATTGAACGTACTCACCTCGAACTAATATAGACGAGTAAAATGTTTTTAAGTGGCAAAGGAAAAGATGATGCAACCGTCTCATGTGAAGATCGAGGTGGGACTCAAAGTAGTGGCACAGGCTATCGGACTTTTGCTGCTTCACATGGTATCTGGCATTCATGTAAGTTTCGTTCACAATCACTTTAGGGAGTCAGTTTGCAAGTAGCTTTCTTATGTTGAGCTTTGGTAGGACAACCGTTCATCTACTTTTTTTGCTACTTATGGTGTTCGCCCATTTGGGCACAAGGGAAACTCTTTGCTCAGTCAATTAATGAGAAGACAGCGACATATCTTAAATACAGCACTGAATTGACATACCTAGCCCTCGTATCTTTTTAATGAGAACTACGAGACTAACCAATTTGAGTTCGATTATGTCATTTCCACCTAGTAGTCTTGAATAAGGCATGAGAAACACCCTACAACCGGTCCTTCCTACGATGCTGTTCATTTTGCGAATGAATTTAGAATACGAGGAGTTGTGTCGCCGTCCAATATCTGCAATCCAATCCTTATTCAGCGCCTGTCCCGCTTAGTTGGGGTTCCGTTAGATGACTTCATTTTGCTCGGTCGTGTGCTTGATCAGTGTGAGTGCTAGCTAGCTTCATGTCAGCGCGAACCGTATCAGGTCAGCACTGTTTCGGCCGTCCCATTGGTCGCTTTCGGTTCTTTTGGAGAGCGTGTTTGTTAGTCCGTAGGGCGTGACCGTACCACCGGAGACGAGTTTCATGCACTTTATCTGCTATGTGAGTCAAACCTAGTCTCTGCTGTACATCTAGCTCATTGCGTATGTGAGGGAAGCGATTGACATCACCTGTATATCGCAGCATCTTCATTTGCTTACAAGTCAAATGACGGATCAACATAACCTTCACTGGAGAAGGTCAGACATCCCCTTTCCACTAAGCATGCAGTGATCTTCGTGCAAGACTCGGTCAGATGTTATCGTCAAACCGAGATATTTGAAAGCGATGGTCCTCGTAGTGTCTACGCTGTTAGCTCCAATACTGCCATACTCGTGTAGGTGTGTCTTCTTGTACTCGGTCTTTTTGACGTTGAGACTTCATGTCAGCCTCAAGCTCAAACCTTGCTATCCTATAGTACCCTGTTCTGGTAACCTTGCTACCCAATAGTCATTGTAGTTCCAATTCTTCTCTGTTTCGAGACACTGGAATGACGTCTTTGGCGTAGAGCAGCGTCTATGGTGCTATCTTCAGGTCTTCGGGTATGGTATCCATGACATTTATGAAGAGCAGCGGAGAGAGAACTGAGCCATGATGAGGGTCGATGTAGATGGAAAGTACTCCAGACATTCTCGCAGCCGCTTGCACTCGACTGCGTGGCTCAGCGCAGAGTACTTGGAGACATCCGATTAGCTTCTTCGGGGCAGCATTTTGCCGTAACGAGTACCTTATAAATTTATGGGGAATGCAATCGAACGGTTTCTCCATATCGAGGAATGCGAGAAGTATCGGTTTTTGTTTCTCGCGATGGATCTCAGTCAAAAACCGTGTAGCATGGGTGCTGCAGTTTGCGTCGAAACAGCACTGCTTAGTGGGCAGATCCACAATGTCCTAAATTTTGAGGTCGAAGATGCGTTCAAAGATCTTCATGTTATGATGTACCGGTCGAATCGGCCTGCATTCCAAGCATTCAGCCACATTGCCCTTCTTCCAGATAAGTATAGTTGTGCTCCGTTGTCCGCTCCACGGGCGTCTTCTTTTCTTCAATGTCTGCAATAAAAGTTATGCAACTCACGTAGGAAACAGAACAATCCCAACCTGCACAATCGCACCCGCGTTGAAGGGTTGCCTCTCTCCTTTTACTCGTAATAAGCTGCATCATTGCGAAACCTGTGCAACCAAGGCTGTTTCACGTGCCTTTTTCTGGATTACTATTGGGAAGTGAGCATCACCATGCTCATATTCCTGAGCTACACTCCACAGCACCCTATTCATGGTAATATCATAGCGTCCTCAATTTCATGGTATGTTCCCTCTTGCAGATTCAGGAATTGCAATGCTTTTGCTGACGGAATGAAAATGATCTTGGTTTGGTTTTGGTTATGCCACCGTCCAAGTCTTGCTCTTTTTAGGCGTTCTGTATATCTCCTTCAATTTTCTGGCCGTTTAACTTTCTGCTTCGTTTCCCATCAGTTTGGAATGTTGAAGGGTGCACTGCTTCAAGTAAGTTTGAAGGTGACATTTTGTTGATTATCTGTGAGACTGTTCTTTATTTCTTTTTTTTTAGCGTCTGACCATACCCCTGTATCCATGTTTGTCGTTGCTTACTGCGGTATTTTCACTGTACGGAAACTGCTCTCTTTTGGGAAGACCTAATCATATTCTTCTTATGCGTGTACCTTGTAAGTGTTGCTTTGCTTTAGATGGCACGGTAGATACCGTGGTAAAATAGCTGGACAGTGGATTGTTATCCATTTTGTCCGCTTTGTGGAGTTATATGACCGTATCATTTCACTTGTGAAATTTTTGTTCATATTTTTTTCTATTCTCTCCATATTGCAGTTTACATTGTTCCTCTCGATTAGCGCTTCAACTTATAATTACTATAGTCAACAAAAGAAGTTGGTGTTTTCGTCTATCAATATGCATGTTTCGCACAGGTAAATCTTCCTATTCACTTTCTCTCGTTGAAGATTGAGCCACATAATGAAAAATTGTTGGAACATTCGGTATCAGTATAGGTTTGATAGGGAGGACACGGACCCTTCTCAGGTGACGGGAGTCTGGCTCATGCAAGTGATGAGAAGATCTTCGCCAACCGTCCAAAATTGAACAGGGTCCTTTCCTCGCCAACCACTCGCATGTGTATGTATCAGTAACTTTCGGGTGGAAATTACATGAGGTCGACACCTCACGAAAAATGTGGAATAGGCAGAAATAATCAGTGGCGATCACTGAAGATAGTCTTGCAAACTCTATTTGTATTCTCACTATATTGGGGGTTTTTGATGGAATAAAGATGTGGCGAAGATCTTGAGTTTGCTCAAGAAGGAAAGTTTTATCAGGAAGTTTGGGCGACGTGGCGTTTCTCACCGCGACTGCCATCTGCAGGTAAAAGTAATAAATTGGCATCGATCTAAATTTAATACAATGAATCTTGCGTCAGCGTAAGCGTGCTTGGCTGCTTCAAAGAAAAGTGTTCTTAAGCTAAGTTTGTTTTGTACATGGTTAGAAATTCAACCCTGACTCATTTCAACTAGTTTTTTTTTTTTACCAGTATACTTTGTGCAGTGGAAATACAGCTTTCAATTGTTCTAAATTGTTTTTGATTTTGCTCATCAGTTTCAAAAGTTCTCGGCTCAAGGATTTATCCGCCCGGTAACTCTAGTTCGGATTTCAGAACTGTTGGTATCGTTTTTCTGATCTGCTCTCGTGCTCAGTTCTGGTGTTGTTCTATGGCATTCTGAAACGGCAAAAGCTTCAGAGAATCATTTCTGATCTTCTAAGGTCTATGATTATTCACGGTGCCGTCCAACTGTCTGTGATATTACCCTCTTTTATTTTCTTAAAACCCAGATATGTCGGTTTCTTTCTACTTTACTTTTACTTGGTTGCTTTAACGTGTTTGTATAAACATTGCCGAATTTGTTCAGCATGTGTGATCCGTTTGCTGTTCTCCATGTCCATGTTTTGGTCAGCAGGCATTCATTATTCTCGAAACTTCTTTGTGTTACTATTGCTTTGAGTGATGATAAATCGTTCAGGATATTGTCATGAATCGTTACAGGTGTGATTTGTAGGTTCCAGCTTCCTATATTCGGTAAACTTCAGTTTTTTTCAAAACATCATTTTACCATTTGTCGCGTATCCTTAGGTTTGATGCAACAAAAGAAACGCCTTCCCGAATCCGGCATATACACTGAAGACGGCTACTTATTTCATCACAGCAGCGCGCAATCACTAAACCGTGAAGAAATTGAACGGCTTCGTGAACACGGTGGGCGTAGTCGACACCAACTATTTCCCGTCGTGTAGGTCCGCACTTTCGAAAAATTTTTTTAGACATTCTTTATGAACATAGATCTCGCTTCACACCTGCGGAGGACGAACAAATACGAAAGAACTGGAAAAGGTTATAGTTTACCTCAATAAGTTAGCGTGGTTATTTGTTTGAATTCCTCTATCACTGTTGTACTCGTAGTGCACTAAAAGCGAAAGTTTCTTTTTTTTGAGCAAAGTACAGCTGAACATATATGATTATTTTTCTGAGAGAAGTGCAGCGCGATCGTATTTACGCCTGGCAAGAATCCTTTGTCGACAGTCACCATTCCAATCAAATTTCACGTGCATATATCGTGCTATCCTCGTGAGTTGAAGCATCCGTCAATATAAAAGTTTTTCCGAAAAGAAAGCGAATTTCAACGTATGTGTTTTGCCTACAATCCTGTATGAAGTCGAGATATACGTACAGACAAAAGCGGCAGAACGTCAGCTTGTTCTCGCTCGATGGTGCATAGAACGTCGCATCGTTTGTGTCCAATTGCTTGATAAAAAGTCGGATTTGTCGGCCCCGTAAACGTACATAAGCAGCAGATCTGAAAGAAAGAGCAAAATAAAGATGATGGATATGTAAATGAGAGCTCGTAAGCTCAGTATGTATCAGCTAATGAGAACAGATTTCATGGGTCCTCAGCTTAGGCTCCGCAGATAAGCCGAGCAATGGAGGCATGTATGTCGAAAACGGTCGAAGATATGCAACTGGTAATGTGTAGCAGGAATGACATCACGAGTAAAATGGATTCACTACATCATCTTGATCACTTCGATCATCCTGATTCCTTTGAACTCGTCGAGCCAGTAATCCTTCCATTTGTCCCGACCGCGTGCCAGAGTCGCCCAATGGTCTCTTCTTTTGTGTGGGACACGAAGAGGATCGAATTTTCATTCCAAGGACTTTTTGAAGAACTCTGACCATTGGGTCGGCGGTCTTCCTGTTAATATCGCTTAATATCCTAATATTTTGATTTCCTTTTCAAACGTGGCGGCGTCTCTAATCTTTGCTCGCTGAGGTAGGATAGAACTTCGAATCTCGTTCCTCACTTGCGTGAAGCGGGATATTCTTAGCATCAGCCTTTCGATTGAGCGTTCAATGACACTCACCGCATTTTCTTCCTGCTTGCGAAGTGCCTAGGTTTCTGAAGCATAGGTCAAAGCAGGAAGTTCTGTGGTGTTGAAGAAGTGAGCGCAGGGGCGAATGTTGCTGGTCTTCTTCACTACATCCTGGGTGCTCTTATACGCTCCCCAAGCCGCTCGTTTCCTCCCACCCAGCTCGGGGGTCAGGTCGTTTTTCACGTGTATTTCCCGAACCAGATAAACGTAGGTAGTGGATTCGGATATGTCTGTTCCGTTGTGCGTGAATGGGACATAAGAGGCCCATCCATGATGCATGAACATCATCTTCTGCACATTCAGCTGAAGACCGATGCATCCTTATGTTCGGATTGGGTCAGCATTCATTCCACTTGCCGGATGCTAGATGCTATCGGAGAGATGTCATCAGCAAAGTGATAATGGTGTAGCTGCCGACGGTCAGCCTTCACTCCCATGTCACCCCATGCTTACGTTCTCGATGAACGCGGCCGTGAATATTTTGGTTGAGATTGCATCACCCTGTCGGACCCCCCTTTTCGCGTCAATCATGATCTTCTTGTAGAATGGCGAAATTCTTGTCGCGAAGCTACTGTGCAACTCTCGAAGTACCTTTATGTTGCGAGTAGGACCACCCTGGTTGCCTCCACGACCGCTTCTGTCTCAACTGAGTCGAAGGCCTTCTTTAAGTCGACAAAGGTGAGACATAGCGGCATTTTTTACTCTCGCGATACCTCGATGAGTTTCCAAACAGTGTGAAAGTGGTCAATGTGGCTCAATTCCTTTGGAAACCCTGCTTGCTCACATGTTGTTTTTGGTGTTGTTGTTTTCATCCAAAACTTCAATCCTATTAAGGATCACTCTTGTGAAGAGCTGGTAGATGACGGATAGTAAGCAGATTGGACGAATGCTGCCGATATCATTTGGATTTCCCTTCTTATAAAACAACACGGTCTTGCTGGTCTTTCACTGACTAGAGTCTTTGGACAAGTGACGTGTTATGAGTCTCGCCAGAGTGCTGATGAAAGCTGGTCGAAGATTCTTCTGATGTTCAGATCTTATATTGTTGGGACCGGCTGCAGTTTGATCTCTTATCGACATGATAGCATGTCGTACTTCGGACGGCAGAATCTCCTGAATGACATGTTCGTCTTCCCTCACACGGTGAGGAAGCAAGTGGACGTGGCTGTCGAAGAGATCAGAGTAATAGTCGTGGATGAATTTCTTCATTCTCTTTCTCGATGCTGTGGTTGTTCTATTTGCGTTCCGGAGAACGTCTTTCGATTGGTGACTTCTCGACGGGCGTTGCGAATGGTCATTCCTGCCACTGCAGCTTCAGCCAACACTTATGCTCTTCTCTGCAAAGCCTTGCGAGCTCGGGCGTAAGTTCTTGGTTGCCTGCAGCTCGTGCAGCTCCACCCTGATGTATAATATATAGTTCCCAGAGGCAGCCGTCTTTTGGTCGTTTTAGAACTCTGATCCTTCCTCGTGCAGTCATGAAGATATCCAACGAGCCGATCGTATTCCTCGTCTACGATGTCCATTGCGGAAAGGTGGGAAGCGAAGCTAGCGTTAGTCATAGTTCTGGGACTTCGCTCCCTGAACATCGTGACTTTTTCTCCTCTCCGGGAAAACGAAAATCTTTTCCGGAGCAAGCGATGACCCGATTCCGTATAAAACTCTGGGACAACAGCGATATCCGTCAGGCAAAACCTTTTACTGTGGTCAATTTCATTATGATACTTCCCAATAGGTGACCTCCACGTTCAGTGTGGTGAGGAGAGCTTCTGGAATTGCGAGTTCTCATGGATGGTCTTAGTCGTCATGTCGTTCCACTGTAGGGCGTGGGCCCAATGTGAAGTTTCTAAGGCGTTCTTGTGGAGCCAGTTTTGGAAATAACAAGTTTCATCAACTATGACTTTGTAGAAGGTATAGTCTTGTATATAGAATTTCTCTAGGTCCATATAGAGAATTTCGACTTCTAGCTTGATCTTGCACGTAAGCGACGAAGATCGTCAAAGCTGGCGCTGCACCACATCTTCTCATCCTCAGACGTCCTATTTGGGTCGTAAGATGATCAAGAGACTCGATGTTCTTTACCATACTTGTGTTGACGAGGATGCCAACTCCACCAACTCCTGTACTGTCGTATGTTCCTAAGAACAGACCTCCAGTTTCATATACGGTGTTCAGTGGTGGCTCGGTCTTCCTGAGATGTCGTTCTTAAACTTCTTGGCTTGCATCATCAGATCCTTAATGACCGCGTGCAATGCAAGCGCACTAGTGTTATAACTGCAGATCGTCACTCTAGTCCTTTTCCGTTTCGGTAGCCTACAGGACTCCTGCAACCCCGTCCTTCTTGGGGCTACCGTACCATGCTTTCCTCCGGAATCAGGAAACTCTTTCTTATTGATGTGATATGCATATAATTTTAAAACCCATGGGCAGGTTGTGGGCTTATGGTTCCATGAGTTTTTGGGAGAACATTGCGTTCTCCTGGAGTGGACAGGTGGAGCATATTTGTTGGACCTCCGCCTCCGTTGCCTCAGTCTCTTGAATGCAGGCTTTTGGGCGGACCGACGTGCGGATTAAGATGTAATGAGTCAATCCTTGCGCACCAGAAATAGGGAGAACTTCCCCTGAATACCTGCGCCTCAGGGGAGGCACAAGGTCGCTTTTGGTTCGCGATTAGCCCCTATCCACCCTTTAGGGATCGCGTGATCCGTCTAGTGAGGGAGATTCGTGGCGGATGCTTTATACTGTAAAATATTTGACAGCAAGCGGATCTGAGTGTAAATGGCCCAGTTATCTATTTTCATATCTGGTTGGATACTTATTTTTCTACACCTCGAAATGAAAATTAACGTTTGAGGACTAGGACACACTTTTTTCATAGGGGTTGAGGTAGAAATTAAGTGATTGTAAAAGCTTCTTAGTCAGAGGTATATAAGAGTTGCGCGTCCATGTCGTGTCACCGCTACTAACGCTACCGTCAGCAACTTGAACCGCCGCTTCGACAAGAGGAACTTCTCCTTCGACGACATTACACGCGCGACATCTGCGCACCAACATTGGTGATGTTTTCTTCCGTCCCTATAGCGGTCACCGAGCTTCACGATGCAGACGATAGCTGAACAACTCGGCGTTGCTAATAGCTTAATTGAGGTTTACCCATAACATCTAGGCCATCGCAAAGTTCCGTTAAGATGGGCGTGCTGACCAACCGTTCATGCCAAATGAGCATCCGTCAGTAATTGCTGTTTTGCCTGCATCGATTGGAGTTTGTAGAATACAACTAGCTTCCATTCGTTCAGCCGCCACAGCAGCCGCAGCCAAATCAACGCCAACGAAAGGTTCTCGGTGGTGTGATGGGAGCTGCTTCTCGACAACCAGGCGGTCGACGTCAAAGTTCACGCGCAGTAGCTCCGCCAGTTGCGCGCCGCAATCCGAGAAAAACGACCGAGACATGCCACCGTCCGCCTTCTGTACGACATCGCGTGGCCGCTCACCGCCTCGGCCCTTCAGCGCTAACTTGAGGCTGGGTTGGAAAGAGGACAACATCAACCTTTCCCAGACCATGCCCTATCAATTGAGACTCTGAGTAGGAAAGCGGTTCTTCATCCATCCTTCTTCCCAGAAGAACTGTCAGTCAACCACTTGTATCGGGTCGTTAAGCATTCTCTGTAGCAAGAAAAACAACCGGTTCACTTTTTCCAGTGACCCCAAATTCGCTCTTGAGTCGTTCGTTGAATCTAATTTCTCCAGCTTCTGTTTCTGGGGACTCTTCTTAGAAACACGAAACACTGTGATAGACACCCATGTTGAATGTATTGACGGATAAGCATCAATGCGTGATTAAGAAACAGTGAAATTGTAATTCTTATGCATGTGTAGAAGAATAAGTAGTCAATGTAATGGAACTGAAAAGTTGCCAAAACCTTGCCAGCTGGGTTTTTGGTGTACTGCAAAGAACTTGGCGACTTTGTCTGAGAATTCTCCTTGGACTACATCAGGAATCTTTTATGCAAAATTAGACCACTTTCTTCTCGATGTCGTTACCGATTTTACCGATTCGTTGGTTTTTATGCAGTTTTCTTCTAGTATGATAAATGCCTTGTAATGTAGAGCTGCGCGCAGTTTTTGTGAAAATGACGATCATTTTAGGCGAAAACATTAGGTTTTGCACTTGTAGTTTCAGACTTAACAAAACTTAACCTATAATGATTGTCGCATACGTTCGTTATGAATGGGTACTTATTTTGTGCAAAATATCTGCTTTGTAGTTAGGAGCTTTGCAAAACCATAATGTGGAAACGACTTTGTCAGATTGCTTAATAAGTCAACAATCTTTGCTGTTTTTTTATTCTCTTTTTTCAAAATTATTCCAAGCATTGTAGGTTTGCATCGAAGCACAATCTGAGCTATGAATTGGCACCACATTATGCTGGTGTTCCGGGACACAAGGTTTGTCGCTAATACCTTCCTAACTATTTCGAATTGCCTTGAACATCATCTGATTTGTAGATTTTCACCGACAACGAAGAACGAATGATCTTCAACAGAAATACGGCATTGTGGCCCAACTTATGTGAGTATAACTTTGATCAACATCATTCCTCTCATTATCGACTAAATATCCTGGTGGAAAGTCCGAAGAAGACTATAAAAACAAACGGCGACACTATTTCATGCATTCCTTGAACCGTGCTTAAACAGCCGTGCCTTTACATGGAAAAATTTGCGAGAGGGCCTTTGAAAGTAGCGTCCGATATGCTCCCTGAGGGTGTTGTGTGTTATGTTATAGCGTATTACAGAAAGTGCTCACCAGGATCATGTTCATGTCACGCGCCATGTGTGCTTCTTTTACTTCCTAAGTTCTAATGGGAACCCAAAAGTCATATTGTACTTTGCGACTCGTTCAGAAGCGAGTTCTTGAACCAGTTGTACGCCTATAGACTCCAACCAAAACTTTCATTTCGTCATTGTCTATTTCCGGATATCGACTACGTCACACGCTGTCCTCAACGTTCTCGCATCCGCTGTAGGACTTTGTGAACCACCATCCCACAGTATGTCCGTTAGTAGTTTCAGGACCAAATAATTATTTGGTATTGCTAACTGTCGCCGCGCTCTCGAATCCCATCTCGAGGCATGAGTTCGTGCTTCTTTTGATAGCAGAACTGTTGCACGTGACCCTTGATGAAAGCTGGAAATTCAAGATCCAAGATGAATCGTCTTCTCTTTTACTTCATTTGCACGCTTAGTGGTCTAAGAAAATGCTTACATTGATTCATACATATTGAGGGGACCAATGAACTTTGTTGAGGGACATCTTAGAAAATCGAAGTTTTAGTCAGAAATATCAGGAATATTTGATTAATTTAGTTTTCTACATGCTGTTACTGTTGTAGTTAATTTGCTCTTATTTATGCTTAACCTCATGTGATTGCAGGTCGCAATTTGCCTCATCGCAGTGCCTGTCAGGTCCGACGACGGATTGGAGTGATTTTTGACACGGCCATTCTCGATGGCCAGGCTGATATCCCGTACTCGAAGAAGTACGCCAACGACATAGTAACAAATGACATGTTATAATTCAGTTTTCGAATAGAGCTAAGCTGGGGATAATGTTCTGCACAGCAGCCATCTGATCAGTTGATCAGTGCTTCCAATATTTTTAGTCACAATGGTTGAAATAGATCTCCTAGTCATTATATGAGATAAAAGTCAGCTGAATAAGAAGATTGGCTCAAATACGTAACAGTGCACACCTTGTGTCTACCCACCACGAAGCAGTGCTCGTCTTCTGTTTTCTCTTGAAGAAGAAATACAAGATGTCATTGCTTAATATTTCCCGTCGTCTGTTATATTTCCCATCATCTCGGTAAAGGCTGTGAACCATTGAGTAACCATGAGCACTGCATAGAAATGAACGAATGGTCTCAGTAGTAGTAGGAATAGTACTAAAATGAAAGGCAGTAAAGTTCAGGTATTTGGTGTTCATTGATTCCTTTGAGATGTGCTGAGTCTTCCAATTCGGTGCAGAAATGCCTAGATCTATGGACATTATTGCTACCTATGCGGTGACAAACGACGAAATCGGTTTAATAAGTCAGCGCCTTTATTCACGCAAGCAAATGTAGCACTGAATTAGGGAGATTGGTTCTCGATATCGTTACTCGAGTACGGGCGCGGTGGTGGTGACAAAGATTTCTTGGAGTACTTAAAATATACTCAAACCGGTCTGTAATCAACGATCTGTGAAAATGACGCTCCAACATGTAACGATCCCTTGCGTTAACAAATTCTAACACCATACGGCAGCATGCAGATCTTACTTTTTTTTTTTGGTAACAAGCAGAAAAAAGTAGTGTACTCTTCTTTTGTTTAGTGTTGCTTGGACGAGGAAGGAAACCAGAAAACTCCTACGTTATTATAGATCATTCGGCATGTCAGCCTATGCAATGGTGCAGATTGGAAAGGTGAGATACAAATTTTCTTCTGGGTTCTGCTAAAAGGACCGAAATCATCTGAGAGCAATTACAAAGTTAATTTGTTGAGGTCATCGAGATCCAAATTATTCCTTACGTCGTGTCCAAATCTTAGTTTTTCTTAAACTTTAGGTATCCAATACGATTTTTTTTCCATTGCGTTCATCGGTTCTCATGGGTCGAACATTACTGGTTTTGAGGTAAATAATTGAGAAAATAAAAGATAAGAATAAATGCTGATAAGTATAACAACAAAAATAGCAAATTAATTAGGTACAATGATCACACTTGGGATGTGAAATATCCCGTTTTTCCTGATCATAAAAATCCAGTCTAGAAGTTAAAAAAAGTTGAAAGAAGGTTTCGTAGCATTCAAAAGAGAATTTTCCGCCCTATAAGACAACTGGCAGGTTGTCAGTAGGGCGGAAAATCCACGGATCTCTCTCACTAAAGGGATCACAGTCGGCTTGTCGCGAAGCTACGTGGCGCTGCCGACAGAATCAAGACTAAACATCTGAAGAACTTACAGCCAGGCTTCATCAACACACCTGCAAGGCGCTTCCCTCGTTATCTGTCGAAGTGAAAGGCTCGAGAGCAATGGAACACCAGCAAAACTGTGCTCTTGATCCACATGACTATCGGCAACTATCACCCAACCTGCTTACTGTCACCTACGCTTCACAAAAGGAATCTTAAATAGCATAGAAAAAACATTAGATGAAAGTCAAGTATGCGAGCAAGCAAGGTTTCCAAAAGGGTTTACTACGATTGGCCACATACACAACGTTTCAAAACTCACAGAAGTATCACGAGAGTTCAAGATAGCGCCGTGTACCGCTTTCATCGATTTGAAGACAGCCCTCGATGCACTTGAGACCGAAGCGACCATTCAAGGCGTCCTTACTCAATACACAAAGGTACGAGGATTCAAGGCGTCCTTGCTCAATACACAAAGGTATCCGTGAGTTGCATAGCAACTTCACGACCAAAATTTCGCCAGAGAGGGCTTTGTCAGGGAGACACAATTTCACCCAAAATATCCAAAGCCACTCCCGAGAAAGAGATGCGAAGATTGGAATAGGATAGGAAGAGAGTGAAAGTTGACGCCCGGCATTTACACCATCTTCGTTTCGCTGATGAAGTCGTTCTTATAACATCAAGCATCAATCAAGCGAAACGGATGCTGGCTGCATTTGATGAAACGTACAAAAAGATCTGTCTTCAGCCGAACCTGGACGAGATGAGGATGTTCATGGGTAACGGATGGGTCTCGGACCCCCATTCACGCTCAGGGGAACGAACACATCTGAATGTGTCATATACGTTTACCTGGGTGCGGTCAAAACGACATGAAATACGGTGCAGCCGCTTACGCAACTGCAGCGTGCTTCATGTCGTTTTGACCGTACCATATACGGTGGAAGATTCGTCATACATTGCAGTCCATGACCTGAAGGTTTCATCATGCTGAACTGCCGAACACTGTCGAATAAACTCCGAAATCCGCACACAACTATGAGGAGCAACTGCAACAACTCGATGAAGGAATTAGGCTTAACATCATCCAGATGTGCCTTTGCATTTGAACTGCAGAAAAATTGATTAATTGTAAAAACGTTCAAGATTCGTCGTGACTTCTTATTGTTTGGAACTTGATAGCGAAAATTGCCCCGTACAAGTTCGAATCACCATCACCGCCACTCAGTTGCATAACTAATGTTAACTTGCTGACTCCTAGTGATTTCACTCTGATTACTGTGTGGCCGGAGCTTGCATCGAAGCCCAGGGAAGAAATTGACTGGCTTCCTGATCGTTGGTTGCTATGGAAGGAGTGACCGTGCCCTAACTGTGAAGATCCATTAAGCAAGCGAACGCAAACGGTGTGCACTAGAAGTCCGAGTAATGTTAAAGACAGTGTCGTCAACCTAAGACAATTCTAATACGATATGATAATTACGTTAATTATCATAATTAACATAATTATTTAAACCAGCCAACCCTATTTAGTGGTTAATACTTCAAGAATCCTGCTTGCAGGCATTAAGAGCTCTTTTTGGGTGTAATCTCCTTCGACCCCCCTCCCTTTGCTCCATGGTAGAGAACAACGTAAAATATGATAATATTAATACTAGTATTAATACTTATAATAGAGATAATGATTTTTGACAGTGACATTTCGAATACAGATAGCAGACGAGAATAATTTTGGGGCGAACCCGATATTTACTACTCGCATCTACATTTGTTTACTAAGAAAATTTCAGTATAAGAAAAATGGTTTTGTTACGCTATGTATCTTATGATTTTTTTTATCAACTTTAAGTCTTTAGCTACTGAAAAGACCAGCGCATTCTTGTCAGAATCACTTGAGAAGTGTGCTAACGCGAGTGGGGCCTGTACCTGATCATTTACGAAAGAAATTATGGAGTATGTTTTTCAGAAAGGTTTAAGTTCTTACATTTACGAGTATTTTGACTTTCTTCTCATTTAATTTACTACAACGTCACTACATTCTAGTCCTGGTTATGAAGTACTGCAAAGAAAAGGACAAGTCATTCGAACGAACTGTGCGAAAAGCCATCTATCAGAACAACTATGAGGTATTGATAATATTTTTATTATGTAAAATACCAAGACTATCGAGTTCGCTCCGATAGTTGAGCTGAGGCAAATACAATGCGGTTGGGTTTAGGTTATTAAAGAGCATCAAGCTGACACGCCATGGACTATTATCGCCCAGAGAATGGTCTTCTCTGTTGAGGTGGTGAAGGATTCCTGGTTAGTTCCGTCTACTTAAACAACTTTAGTATTCTCTGACTCCTCGGAATGCAACAAGGTGATATACCAAGGGGAGGAGAAACAAAAAGAGGTTCCATTATATTTTTGGCATACAGAACACTTGGCAAAGCAGTTGCATGAATCTTGTTGTGGAGCTTTATTTTTTTAATTTTAATTAGTCTGGTCCATTTCCAGGTTATGCTTGTTGAAAGATCTTCAAGAACAGTTTAACCAGCAACAGGAACGTGAACCAAGCACCGCTCGTAAGGAAGCCTGGTGTGGTGCTTTAAAAGCTGTATGTTTGCACATTCTTATTGGTATTTCTTTGATTGAGAATGTAGAGGAGTGCAGTTTTGCGTTTTCATTTGTTATTCTTTTTTTTAAATTTTTTTTTGTTGCGAAATCTGACCCCATGCTGCAACGTGTTTCTGTGATTTTTCCGAACAAATTCTGAGAAAAATTTCAGTAGATGTGTAGACAGTTACTGCGTTTGACAAATTTGTACTTTTTTGTCTGAGGTCGAAGAAGTATAAACTAACGAACAATATAAGTTTAATAATAATAATAATAATAATAATAATAATAATAATAATAATAGTAATAATAATAATAATAATAATAATAATAATAATAATAATAATAATAATAATAATAATAATAATAATAATAATAATAATAATAATAATAATAATAATAATAATAATAATAGTAATAGTAATAGTAATAATAATAATAATAATAATAATAATAATAATAATAATAATAATAATAATAATAATAATAATAATAATAATAATAATAATAATAATAATAATAATAATAATAAAAGTTTTTGCGTTCCAAAGTTTACGCCGAATTGTGTGCAACATCGAGGGAATCAGAGATAGGAGTTTACTCTAATCAAAGTTTGTGAGAATTTTTTTCTCTTAACGATTGTGTCTCTAAATGTCATGTCTTTCAAAAAAAAAAAAACAAAAAAAAACAAAAACTCGTGTTTATACAACCTTACTGCAGTTCTTACTGGGTCTAGTGCCAATTTAGCGCAGCCGGTAAGAGATTTCGCTGTGTCTTCGCTGGGGCCGATAAATTGGTACCAGACTCGTGTGGCACCAACTAGCCACTGGCTTGGTACAGCTGGCCACTGCAATTCATTTTGACGGCGAGACACGCGTTCGTAAACTTTAAACGATTCGGAGTTGAAGTGAACGCGTTAGCGCATTCCAAGTGGATTGCTTAACGCTAGACAATTTATCCCTTATTTTACTCTTGTGTATTCAGCTTCAAGTGACGTTTTGCCAGGTACTTGACGCAGTATCACCAATTTCTTGCGAAGATTATTCTGTATTCTTAAACATTTTGAGCGAAGAAACACCTGAAGATATAACATACGATGTTCTAAATCGCAAACTGTACGACTGTGGTGCGATAAGCGCAAAGTAAGTTTCCACGTCATCCTTTTCTTTTCTCATGTGTACGTTGTTCATCCTTACCGATTGCTCTTCTACAGCGGAAATATGTCCCATATATTTACCGAGAAATTGTGATTCAGGCCTATGAAAAGTTGGTTGATGTTGATTTTTTGAGGCTAGAAGAGATAGGAATTGTCGGGTTTTACTGCGGAGGCGTCACTGAACTCAACTACCTTTTCCGCAAAACACGTAAGATACTGTGGCGGCTGCATCGTCTTGCCTTTCGCCGTTTAAAATTGCCTTATACACTCAAAGGTGTTTTTTTCTTACCAAAAATTTCTACAGTCGGCGAAACTGAGTCACATCTACTTCTCATAGAGCGCATCCATATATTGTCATTGGCATACGACTACCAATGCGAAATTCTACCTGATGACGTGGGCGATGAAGCCAAGTCAAGTTCAAGTCACGCTGAAGAGAAAAGGATGGCGACTCCTCAGCGCCGTCGCTTTAAGGTTGGAATTTCCATTTTAGATCTACGAAAAAGAATTGAGTAGTCAGTAAAGAATCTTAGGAACTTTGTTCAAAAAATGAGGATTTTTGGGATGAATTTAAATGTATCACCCCACGAATCTGAGGTGCTGCGGATTTCAGGTGGAGTATTCCTATAAGGGATGGTAGATTATGAAGAGGAGGGTGATTTCCGTCCATTTCTTCCTAATTGCCGTAAAAAACGGCCGGGAAGATGCGGCGCGTGCACAAGGCTGGCGCGCTCCAAACAAACTCGTTGTAGGAAATAGTGCGCCGGGACGCTCGAAGCCGTATCTTCCGTTTTCTACGGCAATTAGGAAGAAGTGGACGGAATCACCCTTCTCTCAATAAGCTACGATCCCGTATAGGAATACTCCACCAGAAATCCGCACCACCTCAGATGCGTAAGGTGACGCCTTTAACCATGTGGTCTATCTGGATTCTTTTACAGGATTTGAACTTGAAGCATCGAGGATTTCCTGTACTCCATCGTGAACCATTTGTAGAAGCACTGGTAGTCTACTCGTTGAATCATTTTGATGACTGGATACCGCCGACTGCTTTTAAAAAATATGTTTGTTTCAGCTTCTTCATTTGTTTCTTATGCTTCAGCTTATAGAAAAGTTCCCGCTAAAGTAGACGTCTTGAGTAAGACAACGGTGGTAAAACGAAGATGAGATGCGGACATCTCCTTCGCGTCGATTATGTATGCAAAGAGCCGAGATTGCGGAATAGTTCAATCCAAGCAATTTTTGAAGATTTTCAGGTTTCTGCAGTACCCACTCTAAAACAAATATACAAGTTGAGCCTGGTCATGTTTCTCTTGTTTGACTTTGATTTTGTCAGAAATATTTTCTGAGAAAGAAGGAAGGGGCATGTTTCAATTATTTCCGCTCTTGCACTCCTAGTGACTAGGATTGCCAACGAATATGCAGCAACTCACATTCTTTTCTTCGTCTTTTTGACAGTAACTGTTATGTGAGAAACTGGATCTGGGGTAAAGGCTTTATAATTCTGGTCTTCCATAGTGGGACTTCTGAGAAAAAAGTTGAACATGTCCTTGTATTCATTTGGGCGAATTCGTAATCCGTAGGTCGCAGCTGTGTTCGCCTTGCTGCAAATTTGTTTATTAATATAGCTGATCTTCTTTCTTAGGGGTTCTTCTTAGACTATTTTTGATCTCAAGTAGTCTGGGCAACACATAAGAAATTGTATGTGCATCTTGTCTTCGCAGATGCGAAGGCGAACGTCTTTCTCAGTGTTGGGACCTTAAGAGTTTTACTTGAGCATACCGAGCACAGTTAGTGAAGAAGGCATAAAGCTTTCTTCGGCTCCATTATTGACACCGTTTCCGGGATTTCTTCCTATATTCTTTGTACTTAAGAGATGCTTTATAGATCCTCGATTGAGGTGGGACTCATTTCATTTTGGAACCGCACCGTTAAGCTTAGAGGGACTCAGAGCACTCAGAGTCGAACGGAACATCACTTATAGCTCCACATTCTTAGATGTTTGATAAGTGGATGTTTCCTGTCAAAGTCGAGTTGTGGATTAGGAGTTGTCATCTTGCACCTGCGCTACTCTTCAGCCGTTAAAAGGGTCGGCTTCGCACGAAACTGATGACATTGATGATGAAGGTGAAGGTCGTTATAAGGTTCATCTGCTAGCAAAGGTCCGCTAAATGACTAACGTCGACCACGTACAGGACTTCTGGAGCACAGAACAATTACACTTGCAGATGCAGTTCCAGTTGTCGTTTAGAAAATCAATTTGTTTTGTATAGTCAGGTTACTCAAGGAAGATGACAACTGTCGCAATTTGGCGCATTTCTAAATCTAATCTAAACTAAACTAAAATAATTTAATCTTAACTCATTTTATTTTAACATTGAGGTACCGATAGGTTTTCGCCGTTCAGGTAGTGTCCGAAGAAGTCCTGGCTATGTTTCCGGAAAAACGCGACAACTCAGAGCTGATAAAACAAAGTGATGTTGAAGCAGCAGTGTCGTATCTCGATTTGGATCCTTGTTCCAACGAGAGCTCACCTGAATGTGAGCAAATCATGCCGTGCGATGAAAACGGATCGATGAAAACCAGGTCACCTAAGCGAATTGTTGAGTTCGAGGGAAGGAAACTGCGGAATGTCGAGTTAACAATGACAAATTTTTTGGATCAAGACAAAAGTGAACAAACAGCGAAGACAAGATATTCGTGACGAGGCCCGGACTTTCCCTGACATATCAGAAACACCTCCATGAGTCCGATTCCTGTAAAATTCAAAAAAGACGTAGTTGTAAAATCTGCGACGGTACCAATCTTTTATATTGTACTCGATAGTCGAACAGAGCTGAACACATTAAGTACAATGTTCAAATTGTTCACTTAACACTTTAAAATTCTCATTAATTTGCGGTGCTGTTTATGTGGTAATAAAAGTGTAATGCATAGTTCGGTTAAGAATTGCATACTTCTTATCATTTAATTCGCTTCATATTCGGTGCTTCACGCTTCTTTGTTCAGCTAGATCCTTAAAATAATGTTTCACATTTTAAGGTAATCCATTCTATATTTTTCATCTGTTAATGCGGTCGATGCCTAAGGCTGCCAGCAGAGTTCAGACCCGCGCGGGCGATGCGGTTTGGCGGCTTTGCGGTTCGACGGTTATTGAGCGCACTGTCTCGAGTAGTCAATAACCATCGAAGCGCAGAGCCGCCGAGCCGTGCCGCCTGCGCGGCTCTGAGCTCCGCGGGCAGCCACAGAAAGTTTGGAATTTTTGTGGTTGTCACCATGATGCTCTACGTTTTTGTTTCTCCGGAAAATCATTCATGGCTACAACACTAATTGGAGTAGCTCAAACTTGCCATTTTCTCAAGGATTTCGAAGAGAGGGTGCCGTGATTTTCATTAGATTACTGCTTTAAAAGGTCAGACCATTGATATATTTGCTAAAGTTGTCACATACTGCACCAATAATCTATCTTTGTATAATTTTACGTGGAATAATTTTTTTTGTCGCGAATACCTAACACCACAGAATCTTGCGAGACTTCATTCATTGCTCAGCTTTTCTATTATTATTTGAAGGACAGGCTTTGTTTTTGTGTATTTATTATGAAAATTCTTTATTTAGTGAATTACGTCCAATTGCAGCTGGGTGCACTCGTTCTGAGATGATACCAACGTCGTCAAATTAGTGCACGTGCACCGGTAGACGGTGGAACAGCTCCCACCTATTTGGATTGATGCGCTGAAGAGGGCGGAGAACTGAGAGTCCAGGGTCAAACTGGTAGAAGTGGGACCAGCAGAATTATTGCTAATTACAATCCACACAGTAGTGCCAAACATGAAGTAATAGCAGTTCGTTCGAAAATAATTGAGCTTCAACGGTATATTCAGCGGGAACATTCATAACATTCGTCTATCTGTTGTGCAAATCATTGATGCCCTTTGCCTAAAATGCAGATTTGCAGATTGATGTTTCAACGGCCGGGAGAAATAATAAACTCATTAGTTTGTTTTATCTGCCGTCATAGGTGCTCGTAGAGGGCTTGCCCCTTCTGGAGTGCACGCTAATTTAGGGAGGTGCTACCTATTTTTACTACTTCATCATTGACTCATAATTTCTGTTTGGGTGAAAGTATGTTACTGCATAGGCTTTTAAATTTTTGTTCAAATAGGTATGTTATATTCTGCACGTCAGAATTAACTTACTATAACAAAGTGCTGAAGATTCAAGGTGATGGTATTTGATCCCTATTATAGTTCCATCATGTTCAGAGCACGGAAGACTGCACGCTAGTCAGAAATTCAATTAGATTACATATGGCAGTTGCTCAGCAAGCTCTCTTTGAGTCTTCGAGCTCTTTGAGTTTCCTTTGTCGATTTACCTATTATAAAAAGGACGGTCCGAAGCAGCAAAGGCAACGTTGACGCTTTCAAGTGCCGATCTCTTACTTCAGAATGTTAGTAGAAGGAATGGTGTCTTCGTGAAAACTGATGTGGTCAGGGAAATCAATTATTCAGAATGGATCACGTGAGCAGTAGAGTTGGGAGAAAAATTCAGTGCAATCGACCAATATACACCATTTCAAAACATATCGAAGTATGCTGAAGTATAATAAAGAAAGGAATGTATTTTGAATATTGTAATTTGAAGAAGACGCGGTAGCGGTAGCGGAAGCACACTAATCTGGCAACCAGAAGTCGGATTCCAAGGCAACAACAGAAGCGAAAACATGGGGTTTTCTGCGCGATGGAACTTCACACAAAATGTTCAACACAGCGTGCCGAGATAGCAATGCCAAAAATTGAAAAAAATTGAAATGTGGTGATATGAAGGTGAAAGTTGATGAAAGAAAGTTACGCTGTCATCGCTTGTTCGGTGTTTTTGTGAAATATCAGCCAGAGGAGCGGTTGTTGACGTTAGGAAAGATTGTTTCGCTGTTGAACAAACATGCAGAGTCCGTGGGAAGGCAATGAATAACATCCACGCATAACATGAGAAACCAATTAGGATCTTGCTTCATTCGTCTCCAAAAGAACAAATATAAAAGAATGGAAGAGGTGTTCGTCTAGACTGGAAAATTGACTTGAAATAAGAAAGGCACAAGAAGATCGAGAACATCCGGTTTGGCTGGGACCCATTGATTTTACTCTTTTGACGGAAGTTCAGGAAGGAACGTAAACGCTTTCCAAATGGGAAATAAAAAACGGTAAGCCCCAAGGGACGTTTTGTGAAGGACACTTCATCACTAATTCCCGTGTCGTGTAAATGAGTGAGAGAAAATTAAGAGTTTCAATGTTAGAGAGCGCATTTACTAAAGAGAGTTGAATTAGGTGAGTGGACACGTGGTGTGTTTTGACCGAATAGTAAAATTTGTAGGCTAGTGGACTCTAGAAGGTATAAGACGCAAAACGGAGTTACGGTCGACTCAATTATCGAATCTTTTAGAGCAGTTCCTGAAGAGAAATGCGTGATGGTCTCCCCATTTCCCTTCAAGCGAATAAGAAATCAATCTCAGAACGAGTGGTACGGTCGGATTATTCTATGCTTGGACTCCGATGGCCACTCAGAAAAAAATTCAAATGGTAGAGAAGAGTTTAAGTTACCTACAGTCGGGTCAAAACGACATGAATCACGAGTGTAGTTGCGGTGCATTTGCGTACGCGCTCGAAACGGCGGGGTGGAGGCAGCAGTTGGAACCGAGTTGGGAACGTCGCAAACTGCAGCAATAGGGGGTGCCAGCAAGGGTTCCACCACACTCCTAGTCGCTACGCTCCACCGAAGCGCCTCAAGAGAAGCCGCGTGGGCAATTTTGACCCTACTATAGTCCAAGTTTCTTTGTGACAGCTGCTGAAACTTGTGGATTTCGGGGAGGTTCAGACGTATGGCTGGCAAATGGTACTAATATAAGGCTAACATCTCGACGATCCGTGTGTGTGTTAGTACTTAAGAAGGTCATATTCAGCTCGCTCCTCTTTACTTACAGGCAATTTGCAAAGGTTAGCAAACTATGACGTAGTTCTCGCACAGGAGTGTTGATCAATCGTATCGATTTTATCGGTTTTCTCCTGCTTTTTTCTATTCTTTGCGCAGTCAGGACATGTGAACTGGGGTGTAAGTACACGCTGTCAACGAATATGACGATCACTTAGGGCGAAACCGTGTTACCAATTTTTATGCGCATTTTCGTGCTCCCAATTTGTCCGGATGGCATTTATGAAACAGTCCTAAAATGTTCCAGTAAATACAGGATTGGGAGCGTTGCGATATGTTTCTTGAAGAATGGTGAATCTTCGACAAGGAATCTTGACAATTTGTCGAAAACACAATTACGAGCTGTTTTTCCAGTGGGTAGAAGAGAAGGGAAGAGGTGGTGAACGATGAGGAGGAGAGATACTATGTATTTATTGAGAAATATGTTTTGTGGAGGAAATCGCAACATTTTGTGAAAGGCACATTTCCAGTATGCTTCTCGTGGAGATAGTAGGGGAAGGAGGAATTATTGGGCGTGAGAACGGGGAAGAAGAAGGCCACCGTACATACGGACATATCTGAGAAACTCCATTACATAGTTTTATTATGTTCATTTTCAGTACGTCTTCATTCGTTTAAAGGCATCACTCCACGAATCTGAAGTGTTATGGATTCCAGGTGGAGTATTCCTGTAAGGGATAGTAGATTATGAAGAGGAGGGTGATTTCCGTCCATTTCTTCCCAATTGCCGTAAAAAACGGCCGGGAAGATGCGGCGCGTGCACAAGGCTGGCGCGCTCCAAACGAACTCGTTGTAGGAAATAGTGCGCCGGGACGCTCGAAGCCGTATCTTCCGTTTTCTACGGCAATTAGGAAGAAGTGGACGGAATCACCCTTCTCTCAATAATCTATATATAGGAATACTCCACCGGAAATCCGCACCACCTCAGATGCGTAAGGTGACGCCTTTAACCATGTGGTCTATCTGGATTCTTTTACAGGATTTGAACTTGAAGCATCGAGGATTTCCTGTACTTCATCGTGAACCATTTGTAGAAGCACTGGTAGTCTAGTCGTTGAATCATTTTGATGACTGGATACCGCCGACTGCTTTTAAAAAATATGTTTGTTCCAGCTTCTTCATTTATTTCTTATGCTTCAGCTTATACAAAAGTTCCCCGCTAAAGTAGACGTCTTGAGTAAGACAACGGTGGTAAGACGAAGACGAGATGCGGACATCTCCTTCGCGTCGATTATGTATGCAAAGAGCCGAGATTGCGGAATAGTTCAATCCAAGCAATTTTTGAAGATTTTCAGGTTTCTGCAGTATCCACTCTAAAATAAATATGCAAGTTGAGCCTGGCCATGTTTCTCTTGTTTGACTTTGATTTTGTCAGAAATATTTTCTGAGAAAGAAGGAAGGGGCATGTTTTAATTGTTTCCGCTCTTGCACTCCTAGTGACTAGGATTGCCAACGAATATGCAGCAACTCACATTCTTTTCTTCGTCTTTTTGACAGTAACTGTTATGTGGGAAACTGGATCTGGGGTAAAGGCTTTATAATTCTGGTCTTCCATAGTGGGAATTCTGAGAAGAAAGTTGAACATGTCCTTGTATTCATTTGGGCGAATTCATAATCCGTAGGTCGCAGCTGTGTTCGCCTTGCTGCAAATTTCGTGGGGTGATGCCTTTAATTCACTAGCACCACAAGAAATGCCCTCGTAACACCAATATCTTGTTGGGGCTGCTCGGAGTCCTCCATGTTTTGCCAGAATGAACAAACCCGACGGTAGATGGGTAAATAAGATAGATGGGTAAACACATACCTTAACATTTCGTGGCCGAATATTTCTGCGCGAACTGGGAGTGTACCTTTACTCAGCTCTTCCACTTCGGTCTTTCCAACGATAGTCTCGTGCAGATCCATCACCTTCTGTCACTATTTACTCGCACACCTTCACATTTAGCGAGAGTTCTGATTTTCCATTCAACCGAAAGCGAACTCTCAATTTGGGTAGTCCTGCCAGAGAGTGAACTTCAGTTGCGCACCTCACCACGTTCTCAATTCGACGTCCAAGGTGATCTCATCGGTACTGAAGCACTTACGTCATCTACGTCGGTTCTTCTTGAGGTCCCATATTTTTGTAAAGAAGGGAGTCGATACACTTTGATCTCCGTAGTGATACCTATGGAGAGATTACTAGAAGAAAAGTATGCAGGAATTAGAAATTTTACGCATGCTGTTCTCTCTCAGTAATATCATAGAAATTCTTTTCTTTCTAACAACCGAAATGGGCATATGAAGGCGGTTCGTGTTCACAGTAGCGTATAAAATATCATTTTTTGGATTTCGTAGTATTCTTACAAAATTTCAGAATCCTTATCATGCAAAACTTCCAAAATCCGTGTCACAACACTTTAGCGCTTTTGCCGAACGTTGTTTGCATGAACGTTTTTTGCGCTTACCTATGGTCGGAGGTGTTTCTGTGACGTTATGGTTACAGCCAACGGAACATGGTCTAAAGTTTCTGTAGGCCACACATCACATCATTGGACCCATGCTTCTCTATATAATACTCTGGGATCTTATCTCAGGTTAACAATGGAATAAATCTAGTATTCTTCCCAAAAAAAAAAAATCCATTTGTATTCATATTTCACGAGAAAGTGTCTGATGCCTATGAACTTTGGTGTGCTAGCTCCTACTCGACTGCTAATTTGCGGTACGATTAACTGTGTGTCTATGTTGCAGCTACGTGTCTTCCTTAGTGATAATAACAAGTAGAGTGACAATAACAACATCTTTGGCACGGTTTAAAATGACATATAGAAGAAGAAATTAGAAGTTATGGATAAGCAAATGACCGTGGACCAATTAGTGACAGTTTAGCCTGCTTAACTTAATAATGAGTGTGTAGTACTGAGAAGTAGCGCTGAACAGTTCTGTTGGAATAAAATTGTTGAAAAAAACAGTAGCGGAAGCGGATGCACCACAGCCAGTGAGAAGCTCCGCTGTCACTGCACGATTGACGGTTCGAAACCGAACGCCCTAATTCTAGGCAGACCTTTTCCAGGGAGAGAAATTGATATCAGATGTCTAGAGTCTAAGATTTGTCTGGGAGGATAAAACACTGATTTGACACATCGGATCTCCCTCCCCCTGTCAAGTTATTGTTATATTAGCTATTGCATAGACTGGGCACACATTCGTGAACCTCAAACGATTGAAAGTGTGTGGACGCATCAGAATAGGGATTAATAAACACCCTGGCCTTTATGCATTTTCGCCTAAAGGGTTACATGAACAACTTTAGAACTTTGAGGAGGATGGCCAACGGGAGTGCGCTGATATCCAAGGCAGCGTTCATACTCTCGATCGCAACTCGTAATTCCGAATCAAGAAGTATTCGGAAGGATTCGAAGTAGGATATTCGTGTAGACACTGCGGAAAAGGTTGGAGTAGAGCCTCTCTGCAATTCATCCATCTCACAACGAGAAAACCTGAGAATCCCGTCTTTGTCTGACAACACTGTCAGCGGACTGCGATGTTCTCTGCAAATTTTCTTTAAATCTCCTCTTTTGCATTGCTTCCGGAATTTTCTTCTGCACGCATTTCAAAGACGCATTTGGTTGAAGCTTGTCATAACTCTTCTTTTTTCAGCTAAATCTTTTATGGCCTTCGAAGTCTAGTTTGTCGTGCCCGGCTCCGACGTGGACCCACCACAGGCTTCGAATCGTTTGAGAATCTGATCGTAGCCCACTTTTAGTTCTAGTTAGGTTCTTTTTGATGTCCCAATCGTTTTGGAATGAGATGTCTTGAGATGCAGTCATCGTACACAATTTCTTTCTTCCTTTATCGCCGATAGCAGACTTTTTTCTCTATTATGGCTATGTGGTTTTTTTTCGCTCGAAACAGACGGCGCTGCAGAATCAGAACCGGTGCAGAAAAGTGGTGCTGCTGAGAAGTCACGTGGCCACGATCTTGGATTGGGAAGTATGTGGTTGATCTCTGCACGAGTTGTGACCTTGGAAGACTCTCAGGTCCAACAAGGTTGATTTTTTTTTAAATCAAAAGAGCGAAAGAAGACCGTGGCACACATTAGTCCTATCCGACGGTTCCCGCTTTCATTCTGTACCCCGAATCTTCTGATCACGTACTTGTCTGTAGAGACGCTTCCTAGTTTTGTGTCATAGTTCAACACAACGATCACGACCATAAAGTGCGTCGAAGGATTCATTGTCACATTTCAACTTGGTGAGTAACTGTTGATGATGGTTATTGACCTATGGGTCCTTGGCGCGTCTTCCGAGAACTTAAGAAGAACCATTTTTTTGCGAATGGCGATTGTATCGCTACTCATCTGTCGCAAGTGTTTCCTTCGGCATTTGGCATCCTGCAGAGAACATCACTTGGAGTTTCATGCGCTGTGCGGCTTGGAGAAGTCTGAGGATAGTGTACCGCTTGCAGTGGGAAAGTCTGAGATAATTTCCATAGCGATAAGGTGCTCGTATCATTTTGGTCCAGAATCAAAGACGTCCTGAGCAACTCGAGATGCTCTCTCACTAATAACCATGCCGCCCAAAGTGGGTAGGGTATTGACAATACGTGCTGAAGAAGGAAGTAAATTCATTCCCCTACTAGGGAACTTAGCTTTCACCACAGCTCTTCATCGACCTACATGCAGCAAAGGACCACTTTGTCTGGATTTACTAATTAAGGCGCAACATTTCTCAAAAACGCTTCTTAGAGGGAAACAACTGTTGAGATTAAGTTGGAACAAAAATCTTTCTTATTTTCTAACCAGTGCCGGAATGTTTGCTAAGTCTCTGGTTCGCGTATTCGTAGAGTGCGCAGAAGAACATGTATCATAGTGAGACGCAGTGAACGTTCATCTGTAAAGTGCTTCTAGAAGACATACATATCGCTTCGAGTATTGTCTGAGCGGAACAAAACTGTTAGTGAAGAAATAAGGGGTAGTAGTGACCATGACGACTTAACCAGGGCTATGAAGTGCATTACTGGGCAACAATCAGGGGTCGTAGCGTGGTGGCGTGGTAGTGGGCAATCTGGTTCGATTCTTCTGACAAGCTGTTCTCCTTTGTGATGCTACTTTTGTTCAAATTTTTACCCATAAGAGTTTGCTGTTAAAAACAAAAAAAAATAGGTTTGAGTAACAAACAATTACCATTATTATTTATCCAACACCAGATGTGGGCAGAGAAGAGTGGTGGGAACAAAGTTGCTCATTTCAGTAGGAGCAATGAACGCAGTTGGCGCGTTTTTGACGGTCTTCCATGTCGAAGATCCCGCTTTCCTCATGGATGATGAAGTCTGTCGGTGAGTGGAAACGAGCAGGATGCTGACCTACGTTTCCAGTTTTGTGAAAATCGTAAAGTGCTATGGCAAAAACAGTTGAATTAGCTTATGGTTCTACAGAAAACTGTGCGTGATCAGAACCTTCGGTATTCTATTTTTCAATGTGACGTGCCTACGTGTTACGGTCATTGTAGATTGCGCGGCCATCTGCGATTACAACTTTAATTATGATGTAATCACGTGAGGTAAAGGTAAAAGTACAAAGTAGTAAAGGAAAGTAGTAGCAGTAAAGGTACAAATTTCTTTTGTAAACTGACTGACTTCGCAATTGAACGACAATACATCTGCAATTACATAAACTCGTTTTAATATATTGCTATTTTGCAGCAAAACTTGGTGTATTGCCCACCTCATTCACCTCACACCGTAATCTCGGCGCAGTATGCACTGTTTGCTACATGTGCAGGCACTGAAGATTTCACCCATGGCTAAGCCTTGCTGCGATGTTTTCTATGCAACATTTCTGACCATCCATGACTAATTTTTTTTACCTGATCACCACCATCCAAAATAATTTAATCACCGATCAGTTTGGAATTTGATTTTAATCAGTAACATTATGTCCGTGTTAAATGCTTCCTGACTTTTGCATTGTTCTCCTCTGTACACAGGTGCAATTTGTAAGTTTGCTAATCTGTCGAATTACTGTGTTGGTCGAGAAGGCCTGTTTTTTTGGATAAATGGTAATCCGTAGTACTCTGTGATTCTGTCCTGAAGAAGTCAACATGTCCAACGTAATCTTCTGCAGTTTCTACAATGTTTTTGAACTGGTATTCTCTTCTGCATGAAAAGGATTGATTGGGTTTTTTCTTCAAAAATATCGGTTATTCTTCGTTCTTCGTTGCGTAGATAACTCTCGTTCCGTCTCCTTTATTGGTATTATCCACTGATTCTGCTTAGCATGCTTCATAACAGCTCTACGGCCATGACACTCATAATGACATCATCATGCACTTGGTGTGAAAACATCGCCAGTCTATGTTTGCTATTGTTATCAGTGCTTGTTTTTCAGTGTGTCTCGGAGAACTTGTAGTTCTAGAAGTAACGACTAGAAACAGACAGGAAAATCACATGTGTTAGAAGAAGAGGAAGAATGTTCAAACAGAATCTTACTCACACATTCTTGTCTGTAAGCATTTGCTACTGAATAATCTTTGTTCTGTGACTACAAATAATTATGAACATTGCACCGTGCACAGATTAAGGAGCAGTATCCAAGGAGGTGAGATAACATAAGGCATGGATGAAGAAGATTATTTGGTGGAGAAAACGGTGCAATAAAGCTCTGAGATTTTTTGGAGAGGAAGAGATAGACAGCTATCAAAGATCAGAAGGGAATGGTGCGTAACGGTAGGCGGTGCGCTAATACATCGTAACTGAACTGAGACCTCTTGGGCTTGTAGTAGCTCACTGAAGGCTTTCGTAGAGATCCTTCGCAGTGAATACGACCTTCTGGTGGCGGAATGAGGAGCCGAAATTCAGCGCACAACACACCGCTTGCATGAATGTGAACGAACATTGTTGGGAGCAGCAACGTTGGGCGACGTCTGAAATCTTGTAGTTTTCTGCACATTGAATTACTTAACAGAGCGAATTACTTGATAACTTTGTTTCTAACAGAAAGAGAGGCAGAAAAGCCGTTTGAACTATTTATTTCCTTGATACACTCACTCTGAGGACTGAACATGTGTCAATCAAAAGAACATTGTTTCCATTGTATTTACAAAACTATGGACATTGAATGGGGAAAGTATTTTGGAGATATGTAGCAATATACCAACATTTGGTAACAGCCTTCAACCAAACTGCCAGAAATTCAGCGATTTTTCGAGGCGAAATCGAAGGAAATAAAATGAAGCTGGGGTTTCGTAGTAGCTGAGTGAGATTTTGCAAAGAAAACACTTGTATTTTGTTTCAAAATATGAAGTTCATGGATGAATTATGTTCGTGGACACTTTTTTGAATCACTTCAAAACCCCAGGGAAGAACCCAACAGTGTTATGTTCCAAGCCACCTAAGCCACCTATTTGTACATTATAATGAGCCATCTGGCTTGCTGTTACTCGCTGTACCCCGTGAACGAAAACAATCTTCTATTTCTATTTTGTAGTTTGTACGCCGATACTGTCCATTCCTTGAAATGCGACTAGCTCTTATAGTTCTTTTCAAATATTTTTTTTCGTTCCTTCCTTATTACTAGTTAATATCTGTCGCGACACAGGGATTGCTGCCGAGAAATAACATGTAGTTAAGAATAGCCTTCTGATTAACTTCAGTCTAGGTTTATCTGTTTTCATGAGAAATAAACTTTGTAGCAAAGGAATTTCAAAGTAACACATAAAATATAAAATATTATTTTTATTATTCATGTATCAATGTCTTGCATGACAGAACAAGTGATTCCACACAGCCAGCCAACTTTTCCATTTGCATTCAGCATTGTTAAGCGAATTAAATCTGACATGATATGCTTGAGACATCTTATTTTTTTCGGGCATTTAGGTACAAATGTAAGTGTAATTATCTATATTATTCAGAGTATTCATTTCAAAAGTTGAAGGTACAGGTGCAGGTAGTTTGGTGTTGACTAATGGAATTGTTAATCTCACGCTTTGATACGTACGTTTGAAACATAGAAATCGCTTTTTAAAGACATCAGAGCTTCTTTTCGGAGATGCTCGGTGAATCGCTGGGGGCATCCGAGAGCGGTAAGCGTAGAGTGCGTAGAGTGGATTCATCCGAGAGCGGTAGTTTGAAGTCAATTCCTTCGCGATGTTTAGAGAAGAAGTGCCGAAGAGTGACGTCAGAGGAATTTTGAGTACGAAAATGTCGGTGGTTTTGCATAAACAACTCAAACTTATTACCCTTAAGTAATTTGACACTCATTTTTTTGGAAACAGGTGGAACGCAAACGGAAGTTGTACGGAAGAAACGTGCGATTAGCTATTTTTAACTACTACTTAGGTATATCCCGCCATAACCGCTGAGCATGAAGGCCCTAACGTTGCTTGATGTTGTGTTGAAGGCCCTAACGTTGTTGGGTGTGGAACTGTATGAAAATTCCCACAGGCAAAGATTTCACATCAGATCATATTAACTGCTAAACACAGTTTAGGTGGCCAGCTGTCCGAAGATACGATGGAGCAGCATGAGCGCTTCGCTCCCAATTGATGCGAATTGACTGAACGCAGTAGCAGCGTGTGGTGCTGCGAACGGTAGAAGGGTGAGTTAGCATACTCATCCCCACTCCAGCCAGCAGACCCCGTGATAGCGCAACGGAGGACTTTGAGGTGTTAGGTTACGAAAAGACCGACTCTTCTGCACTGATAAGCACTAGCTCCGCAGGCAGCTTTCGATGCTACTGAATATTGCATGGCACTCGGCGCCGATTCACGTGCGACAGGGACGCGTGCGCCACGCCATCGCGTTTCTTGAACTGTGCGAAGGCTTCGATCAGCTGTGTGGGTGTTTCTAAAAACAGCGTATGGTAAGCATGTGTGAGAAGTGCAGGCGAGTAGAAATACGGAAGTGTCCAGTAGGGAGCAGTTGGGCAAATGCAGCTGCCATAACAACCAATGAGCGGCTTTTTTCAGTGGTAAACGTTATGTTTACCGTACAGTTCCTTCTGTAACCTATTGTGGTTTTCATTGTATCATAAATCGCACAGACCTCACTTCCTCATATCACGAATCTGGCCTCCCACGACTCTTCTCAGTGCTTTAAGACGCCAGTGCACCAGTCGGACGTCGTGGGGCTAGGCCTACGGCTTTATGGCGTCGCCGCACTATTCTGATCCCGATGGACCTGTCTCACTTCGGTTCACTGATTTCTGAGATCGGCGCTCTCTTCTGATTCCATGGATCAGCCTCACCTCTTCTCACTAATTTCTGGTGCCGACCTACTACTCTAAAGCCATGAAATCCACATCACCTCGTCTCATTTCTTTCCGCTGTCGATACCTGCTTTTAGATATATTCATGTATTTACATCTACAAATTAGTATAGTTGAGAAATGCAATGTTAAAGAAAAGTCGAGCGCTAATGGCAAAAGGTTCTATGTGGTAGTGTCCTTCGCTGACCGAGTCACAGAAAATTGACTTAATCTGTCTATAGAACTGTAGAATACAAAACTATGCTTAACCAAAAAACTCCAGAGGTAATAAGGGTTAAAAAGAAAGTTTGGTTACTTTGAAAATTCGTCGACGACATTGAATTCTTAGTCATTGGTTGAGTTCCATATAATTTTTGGTTGCCGTTGGGGAAAAGTATATGTGTCCCAGACAGGAGAAGTTGAAAAAGAGCCCTCGAAGGACTCTCTTCATTAATAACTGGAACTTTGTTGATATTGTTAAAGTTTTGAAGCGGAGAAACTTTAGGTTTAGCAGAAATTTTCTTCTTGCAGGTGAACTGGTCTCATCAGACATTTTCGTGAGAGGATATCTTCTTATCACTTGTCATCCCCTTAGCGCACTTCATAGGCAGTGCTAGGTTCTGTGCGGTTTTCAACGTCCACTCTGTATGAATAGTTTAAGTTTTAAGTCAGGATGGGGCTCCACGGCCTCCGTTAGCGAAGTCACTCACAAGCTGCATTCATAAGTCATAAGTGCTATTTTGAGCCACAAAACATGAATACTCTCGGAATTGTGAGCCACTGGATCTGCTTTTCAAAAAGAAGCTGGGTTTTCCTGTCGTTTTGCATCCGCACACACCTTTAAAAGTCAGGATTCTCCCAGCAGAATCTGTAGAGCGGGCAGCACATGCTAGCGTTTTTGAAACAATGCGAAGGGGTATTAACAGGAATTTCTGGCGTTTCTGGTGTGTGTTCTTAGGATCTAACCCGTCAATCTCTAACCCATCAGAACCCGTTGTTTTCATGTGAAATCCATCCTGAGGTTACTAAGAGATTAGGAAATGCAATTTATGAGTTATGTATCTCGAGATATGACATTATTATCACGATTGATGAACTCTAAACTCCGGTGGCGACGGCCAACGGCGACTGACGTGAAGTAATGGCGGAGGTATTTTTCTTAAACTCTTCCATCGTTCTCTACACATTCTAGGTCAGGGCAAGCTAGAGATGTCTCGAAGTCCACGACTTGTGTACAGTATTAAGACCCAAAGTTTGTTAGCGACTTTTTGATACGAAAAACACTGAACTCGAAACGATGCCACTACTTATGGTCTTGCAAGAGCCACTAATGATGTGAATATTTATGAGGAAAATAAACTCACCTGTTATGGGGATATCAATGTCTTCAAAATTCAAGTTCGAGCACTTTTCCTCGGTTGTAACTCTGAAACAAACTTGTTGGAAAAACTTCAATGCGCGAACGCGGGCCGTTGCTGAGCGAGCCTTCCATTATTTGTTGTAGTGAGTGCATTTGTCAATTTTTGGTAATGAGTGAGTTGCGTAAGGTAAGTGGATTGACTATAGTCGTGCTGACATAAGGACATTTTTTGGTAGGACTCCAAGAAAACATCTTTTTGGAGCAGCAACTTATATGTTCACTTATTACTTTACAGGTCAAAACGACATCAAGCACTGACAGTTGTGTAAGCGGCTACGATCGAAGCGGTGCGATGGAGCAGAGCGGTAAGAATCGAGGGAAAATCCTCGCTAGCACCATACTTCGCTGAAGTTCGTGATGGTCCCACCTTAATTCCCACCGCTATCTGCGCTGCGCTGCATCGAGCGGCGCAGCGCAGATAGCGGTGGGAATTAAGGTGGGACCTGCATATCTGCAGCCGCTTACGCAACTGCACCGTGCTTCACGTTGTTTTAACTCTACCACAGCCTCTCTATCCCTACTCTGAAAAGTTTTGCACTTATTGATGATTAGAGGAAAAAGAACGCACCGACACATTTTGCCGAGTCTGTGTATCAGCGTCACACCGCACAGCCTTGACGAGAATACGGTGGCCGTCAAGAAGCAGAAAGCAATCAAGAAAGCCCGAATTTGAGACATTTGCAATTCTGAAATCAGAAATCAGCTGAAAAAACGAAAGTATAAATTTAATACGCATGAAGGAAAGTGGATTTCGGAGCGCCAAAGTGATATGGAAACCCTCAATAGTATTCCGAATAATGTTATCTGATACAGTCCAGAGCAAAACTTTGAGCGAACCGAGCCGCTGTGTGGAATTACGGCCAGCAAATTGGTATGCTCTAGCCTTGACGGTGAAACACTGCGCAGTGTACACCCAAATATTCCGGATTTTTTTTTCAAATTTGCTGCAGTCTCTACCAAGAATTGAACGAATAACAACATACCTACCACACTAGAGATCATTTGGTGACACACAGTGCATGATCCTTTAGGTGAAAAAAGCAGAAAATGAGAAAAAGGAATGAGGAGAATTCACTTCGAAGGTTGAATGGTGAAGGGTCAGTCCTTCTCTCAGTAGCGATGCCATAACACGGACAACGTACCTGGACAAGTCCGATTCAGGAATTCTGGCAACGGTGCTCACAAACAAGCTTATCATGCAAACTGATAAACACTTGATGGAATTCTGCTACGACTGTACCCCTACTTCTACACAACTTCCATTAAGGTGAAATGGCGTAGAAATTTTCGTTTCTTTCTGCCTCCATCCAGAAAACCGTCGCTATTCACAAGAGATGTTGAGTGTGCCAGTTTGTAGAAGGAAATTACATATAATTCTAGTTTGCGCACCTATGATTATAGAGCACCTTCTATTACGTATTGTATTCTGAGGTTCGCTTGAAGAAAGAGAAGATTCTAACAATTTGTTTTAAATGTTCTTTTTGTTGCTAATAGAAACAATTTGGCAGCGAAACGTCAGGTGCAAAGCAAAGAGTGCGCGTAATAGTAGGCTACAGATCTTGCTTCCACTCCCACGCAAAAGGTTCGAAGCAGGCAGACACTTCTGTTCCATAATGAGAACGAGAAGAGCTAGAGGGAAGAGTCGGTACCGGTTGACGTATGCGGGTAAGGAACACTTCTGTTTCGTCATTGATACAGAAGGACTTGAAAAGCTGTAAGCTATTACCACACGCAACGTGTTCTCAGATCATCTCCCGTTGCTGTTGTCGTTCCGCCCCGATTCTTATCGCTCCTGAAGAGCATTATGCAGCTTTTCAAGAACTTTTTTCATTCCTATCTTTCATAGATCTCTTGTTTTGCGATAGGAAAACCATCACAAGAAGTAACATTCAAAGTGATAGAGAGCGAACAGAGAGTAAAATATGACTGCAGGCTGTAACTCCTGATGGGTGTGTTGTCACTACCAGCACTGACGTTCTCAGAGCCATTTATACGAGCCAGAATGGGCGGAGCAAGTAATATACATCGGGACGAGAAAAACTGCAGTTACTCAAGAAAAAAGTAGGCCGTACTTATATCATTTTTTCTAGAATCACCTGAGCGCGGGTGCAGATAAGTGTGGGTGGGTTATTGAAGCCGTTTGAGGCAATACACTTCTGTAAAACTGTTGTTGGACTAAGACAACTCTCTTTGACAGGAAATTCAAGGGATGGTTTTTCTTTTGCAAATCTCTTCAGCCAAAACTTACAAAAACGGCGAACAAAATTGCGTCCAACGGTTCTGGTCACACTAGCAATCAACCGAATAAGGTTCCGATGTGGTTATTCAACAAAGAAGGAGAAACTGTTTACTGCAACTACTGCAACGCTAAGGAAAACTGCAGATCGCATGCAGTGGGGGGACTCGGAGACAAATTTACATCATTGCTGTATATTATTATCTAAAACTATGATCTCATGAGTGAGAAAGGATAAAGAGGGTAGCATTAACCAATTTGCAATGATGCACCACCGGGTTCGACCTCATTTCGGAACCGCTTCATCAAGCGTTCATCAAGCCGCGTCTGAGCTACAAAATGACTTGTAGCCCAGGCAAGGAGGGCCAGCCTATCAATCACGAAAGTGTTTTTTTCTGCCATACAAATCTAGAGGTCTCAATACATGATGAGGTGGAAGGTTTGTTCAGCTTAGGATGGCTTGGAAGCATACATCAACCGTGTTATCGCAGCCGAACCCCTGTTTTACACCCACCCACGCCCATTTGCTTGCTCTAATCTACGAGTCGTTGTCCAAGATTTTACCTGAAAGAGCATTTCTAAGCTTCAAATGTAAACGTAAGGGATAGAAGGATAAAGTATGTGGTACTAATCAATTCAATTAGAATGCGCCACCACGCTCACTTCAATTCAGAATCGTTCGAGGTTTGCGATCGCGTTTCTAGCTTCCCCCGTGACTTACGAGGGCCAACCAATCTATCAACTCAGTGTTTTTAACTTCGCAGACAAGTCTGGTAACAATTTATTGTGCTCAGAGTTGTGGTAGGGTTGGTTGGCACTAGAGCAGATTCGAACCTCCGATCGATTGTGTAGACACAACGGAACCTCTTATCGACTGCGCTACACCACCGATCTGAAAACATCTAGTAAACTTATTCCTAATAATGTACAAAAGTGTCTACGAAGAAAACAAAGAACAAATCCAGGCAAGAACATTACAAATGAACAACAACACTGTTAAGAATCTGTAGAAGATGGAAAACATCTGGCCTTTCCAAAACTATCCCTAGGAACGGAAGAAATTTCTCTTAATGCTTCAAAGATCTTACACAAAAATTTCGTCGTCTCAAAATTCGCTAGGTAGACTTTATTCTCTTATAACTATTCATGAAGGAGCAATTTATTATTTTGGAATTTCTATCTCTTGTGTTTTCCTTTTTGGGAAGATGTAGGAAATATCGAAGTGATAGCACTAAATGTTCGCAGAAAATTACTTCTCGGTGATGTCAGCTGTGTTTTCGCATACCGGTGGTTAGCGAGAAACTGGCAGAAGAACTTGACATTCGCCGACAACTAACTCCTGATTTGATTTTCTTCGAGACATTTTCGTAACATGGCAAGGTCACATGAGCAAGGTAAACACGTATTCGGTCAAGCGGTGATCATCGCAGAGTTAGTTAACAGCAAAAAGAAAGCACTGAACAAAGACGGGTCTACATTCACTTGAGAATAACTATGCAAAAGGTAGAGGTAAGTATAGAGTATTTCTAGATACTGGAGCAGTGGTGAAGACGTACCTCAGGCGTAACTGAAATGCATGTGGATATGTGAGTTAGACCTTCGGAGCATGTGACTTTGAAAGAAAACACGATAGTTGTTACTTCCTGAATGCTACTGAATGCTTCAATTAAGTCCACTTCTGGACAGATGCTTTGAGGAAGGACATGTTATTTTCATAACAACCATATATATCTAATTCGCACTTCTGATTTAGCCGTTAGCGACCACCAATAAAGCTTCCCAATATGAAACGAGTACTTACTATAGTCGCTACGTTAGTGAATGAGAAGGAAGGATTAGAGTTTTGTTTGTCTGGTTGTGGGGAGATTTGATCGGTTCAGTCATGAAGTAGTCGAAGCACCCATTTAGGTCCCAGAAGAAGATGATTTGACGAAATAATGGCCAATAAAGTCATGTATGATCAATACATCCACAATTCCTTTTTTAATGTACACAGAGACACTAAGAGGATTGCACTTTCACGGAAAGTCTCATTTATGAAAATGAAAAGCAAATAGCTAAATCTCCACTTTCACAGTTTCCCTTCTCATTCAAGCTCTGCGGGGAAACCGTTCGCATTGGGGCCGTAAAATGAAAAGACAAAAAGAACGTCGAATGTGTTTCCTGTATGAGAGATAGAAGGGTCGAGATGAAAAAAGTGAGTGAATGAGAGTTGCAAGTCACTGTCTTTACTACAAAGTGGACCCGCAAATCATTTTGTGATGAAGAGGAAAGTTCTGCCAAAAATTGATAAAAAGGGAAAACGCCGTTCGAAGCTGTGTAGAAACCGCCCATGAGTAAGTTGAGAATAAAGAAAAGGAAAGGCAAAATGATAAAATAAGACGAGGACCTAGCCGGTTAATACCTTAGGAAGTTTGGAGGTCCTCAAGCAACCCGGTCGTGCAATTCCATAAATTCCAGTGTGAATAGCCAGCCACTCGCGCGTTTCTCTTTTTTGTTGTTTTTGAGAGTCTGCGATGTTTCACACCGCCTTCTCTAATTATTGGTCACAACGTCTCAAAGTACCTTAACATTTTTCATGAATGTGGTGTATGGAATAAATGCAGTTTTTTCTCTGGGTTTCAGTACTTGCCAAGCCAAAGAAGTCTCGTTCGCTACAATACTTCTTAATAATGTGTGAGTATCCAAAAGTAGTCGCGAAATCTGAATGAGAATGGGACCTCCCAGGCATGAAATGTGAAAGGAAGGTGAACGAACGAGTGATGTCTGACAAGGACATGTTCGAAGAGAGAAAACATGTCTCTATGACTTTATTCCCAAGCAGTCGTTAACAAGAAGAGATAACGATCAGTGCCCATTGCAGCACTCCCCTCGCCTAAATGTGTCCACAGTTAAAGGTGGACGGCACGTGAGGGATTTTCAGCACAGAAAGAGATAGTAAGAAAGTAGGGAACTTGATGAAGCTGCAATATCCTCGAAAAAAACAACGGTAATACAATTTTTTTTACAAAAAGAAGATTGATTAGTTGCACCAGAACATTCCATAGCTCTACTAACGTACCCAAGCCAGCAAAATTGGCTCCAAAATTATGCTGCTTTCCAACCTATCTTTTCGTTCATAATGTACAGTATAAAGAGCCCAAGTGGGATCGGAAGATTCACTCGAGTACTGTGATTTCAATTAATATTCGTATTTGAAGTAAAATAGTCAACTTATCAGACGCCGTCGTTGATTTCGTGACAATTCAACGAATGTGTAGGATTTCAGTAACACATAAGGCTGACGACAACCAGACGATGCCTCCTCACGCTACGAATCTGTTAGCAGCTGCAATCCGGTCAAAATGACCCGACGTGTGGTACGTGGGCGATTGTGTTCGTGAGGATCCCTTTTGGGTCAGAATGGGATGCGAAGCCAAGCAAATGTTGCGCTTATTGTTGCCTATTCAATGGTGAATTAGATGGTGGTAGTTATGAGCGTCGTGTTACTGTAAGCGCATCCATTGACACACTTCGCTTGAAGTCTAGTCGTCTTGACAATATGGTACTAAGAGAGAGGAACTCTCCTTACTTCTTAAGGTAAAACTACTGAAAGTGGGTGAATCGACTCAAAATAAGCTATCAGTGGTATGATAGAGTCATAACGACATGAAGCACGGTGCAGTCGCGTAAGCGGCTGCGCTCGAAGCGGTGCGGTAGAAAAAGCGGTTGAAATCGAAGTAGGACCATTGCAAACTGCGGCGAAGAATGGTGCTAGCAAAGTTCCTCCCTCGATCCTAACCGCTGCGCTCCACCGCACCGCTTCAAGCTCAGCTGCTTACGCAACTGCACCGTGCTCCATCACATTATGACCCTACCAAATATATGTATACCGATTCAGAATAAGCATCAATTATGATCGTATTTACTTATTTATAGTAATGAAAGCCAAAAGAAGCAGTGGAAATTTCGTGTGAAAGCCACTTAACTTTGTACTAATCACTCGGCCGATGAACCAAGGCCAATGAATAAATCCGTTCTTGCAAAGGATTTAAGGAGATGATAGAAATGTTCTTGAAGCTCCATGAAGCTCGGCATCTCTCATCATTTTCCACTCCTTGAATCTCTTTCACTCGTGATATGATACTGTCATATCAGACCTTGATGATGCAGCTCAGCTTGCTGTTTGCACTCCGAGTGAGCGTAACTTCATTTAGAGGTTGAAAAGAATTGCGCTTCCAAAACGAGAAAGAAGACAAAAGAAGTGACAAAACTTGTTGGAACATTACAGAAAGAGGAATTCGGGACATGCATGCAAAGTGTTAAGGGGAACACTAGATATAAGCTGTAGACTCCTGGCTGCTGCGAGGAAGCCACAAACTTTGAAAAATACTTTTCGAATGATGAAACATGACATTTCTTTCCCTATAGTCGGATTATTTGGTGGTTGTTGTTTTAAATACTACTGTGTAGGAAAGCGGATAAATTTGAGGATTGTAGAGGTGGAAATGGCCAAGTGGAGGAATGAGACCGTCTCAATCACTGCTGTAAAAACACATCATTTTTGACCTGCTCGATTTAATATTCGAGAAAAGTCGCTGTTCAGCGCAGCTCTCCGAAACATTCTTGATCTACGGCAAGAGCTCGCACAGAATCACCAATTCGTCGCTTTTGCAAATCCTACAAGATTTGGCTTCCCTCCTGAACCGACTGTCGATGACGATTTCAATAATGTGCGGCAGCGTGAGGAAACGGAGAAGTGTTGGCAAGGTTCTTATCCTCCCTCTAAGGATTTCACTTATCAGGTTGTGGGTTTTGGCGGTGGGCTGGGAGACATCACTTTTCAGCAGCATTCGGGCGACTTCCGAAATACAGCAGTGCAGGTCGCATGTGACGGATACGCTCAAATGCCTCGCTGCGTCTGGCAGCACCATGTAGCAATCAGACTCGCATACTCGGCTCGCCATGCAATTCATTGAATGCAAAAGAGACGGTCCTAAACGGTGTAGCGTAATGTAATGTAGCGCGGTTGAAAGTCAAATCAACTACGATGAATTATAATCGATCAAATGATTTGCGGTATTTGCAGAAAGCAGCAGGAGGGGTACGGTCGAGACTAAAATTGGAACAGCAGTTCTTCAGGAAAAAATTTAGCCAAAGCTTATATGATTTAGCGAACGTATCCGTCTTTGAAGGCGGAGTTTGGAACCTTGTTCCTAGAAATGAAACAAATAAGTGGCAATGAATCGCGAAACACTTTCCACAAAAAAAGAGTACCAGAGGATACTCCCAGCAATGCACACACTTTCACACTCGCCTAGACGAGTCCACTGTTTCTAAATTTTTGTGGATTTTTCTGCTATTCTGGTTTTTATACGTGGAAATTACGTGTCGCAATTTACGTGATTGCTTAGATGGTCAAACATCGAAATTTTCTGTGAAGGGTTCCTTAACCACTAGAGAATGCAGATCTTCATGAAAGCAAATGATCTTTCAATGGTTCAATAGTTTTATAGTGCAGAAAAGACTTTCGAAACTGTATTTGAGATATTTGGATACGAAGTGAAGCTGCTACAGGTCCAAACTACAAGAGAACTCTTTTTCTCGTTTCCATACCGACGATGTTCTATGCTCAGTTGCAGTTTTGATACCGTAACGGGTGAATTTGTGTATTTGTAGTTACGTTCCATCCCATCACTCATAATGAGGAATTTCCCATGATGATGGCGATGTATGAAGTTTAACCATAGAAAACCAGATTTTTGTTCGAAAACAGTAAGAAAAGACCGTTAAAAACACGACGATTACCAAGAAAACTTTTGGCGAAGACGAACTCTCAAATGACAACCGTCGATTGACTCATGACCATCAGTTCGAATTACAGAAAGTTAATTTCCTATTTCCGTTGCCTGCTCGTCCTTTAAGATTACAGAAGTGCTTGAAAACAACACGTGAGTTCGACGAATCACCGTCTCTGCCGATAGTAACCGAACACGCCCTCACTGCCGGTGTGGGGATCGTTCTTTCCGTTTGAAAGTCTGTAATTTACTGCAACGAGAAGGTAAGTATGCAGACTGCACTATCCTTTTTCTGGGAGCAAATTAGAGCTCGTACAAGTCCATGAGGGATTAGGAAACGGCAGGCGAAGAAGGATAGTAAAGGCGCGAGGGGATATGCACTTAGTCAAGTCTTTACTTGAAGTAAAATTTCTCATCTTATTAGCAGCGCTTTCTATGTAAACAATTTTCAGTTATAAACCTCTGTCAAAAACCTCCGTTTGGTTGGGAATTATGTCCTCCAAAATATCTCAAGGATATTTATTACATGTCATTCGACTCAAGTGACATTCTGTAGCAATGCGGTGGTTCACCAGCCCCCCTAGTCGGTGCGCTTGGTCAGTTTGTTTTCCTGTTTGGGGTTCTTGCGTGCTGTATGTTTAGAAGAATATCGGAGCTTGGCAAAGAGAAGGCAGTCTGGTGGGATTTGGCATCAAAACCCTTGAAGGGTTTTGAGGCCTTTGGCTGCTCGCAGAGTTAAGAGGGGCTCGAACGCGCGGCTCTTAACTCTGCGGGGAGCCTTTGATAAAGACGAAGTTGTCGAAACAGAAGAAAGCATGAATCAGGTTCACAATGCAGGATTTGTCAAAATGAAGCAGCATGAAGAGTTCGACGGAAACGTTGCAATTTCACCCCTTTGCAAATTTTTCAGCAATTTGTTGAGAACGAAAGAAAATCAAGCGAATGTATGACGTTACGCCCTTTCGTAGTTATTTCTACAAAAAACAAACGATAAGTTTGCAAGGAGCTGGAGATGCATCAAACATCGTGACTACAGATTTTAGGATTTTTCAATCTTGCGTCGTTTTTTTTTTTAAATTTTATTTCTCTTCGTATTAAGTGTTTTTCTATGCATTACATACCAGTCTTAACTATTTTAAGTTGAATAATCTATGTTTGAGTAACATGTGCTGACGTAGAGTGGGATTTCCGAGCGGATCAAAATTTCTCTTCTTCTCTTTTTATTGGAGACCGACGTTGTCGAGAATGGCATTTTCGATCTGGATGATGTTTTTGCCGAAATAAAGCGACTGACGTTATCCAATCCACTCAGGATGCGCCACATTTACCTCAATTTAGAATCGTTTGAGGTTTACAAACATGTAATTAGCCTATATAGCGACTTGTAGGAGCAACCCGATGTATTCAGTCAGTGTTTTTGTTCTCCCAGACAAGTCAGATACCAATTTATTATTGAATAACTTATTATTCAATATACTGCAGAGGAATGAAGAGCTTGGCTGCACCAGGGCGGCTTCGAACTTCCGATCGATCGTGCAGACGCAGCGTAACCTCTTACAGACTGCGCTACACCCGTCCCTTCGGCAAAGCGGCATCAGCAACTTGGTCGAAAGTTGGGAGGAGGAAGTAAACAATAATGCACAATGAACAGTTGATTAAATTGTTATAATATTATAAATGATAATTGTGGTATTCTGTAAGGGAAAGTTTTATAAAAAGAGCTTTACGAACTCACGTTACAGTCCGGTAAAATTTCGTTCATTCATAGTACAAGAAGTATCTCCTTGGCTTTTTTTTTACGATTTACTGTAGGCAGGTGCTCAATATATAGTAGACAAAAATAGCGGCTAAGTTTTAATTGTTAGCAAATTAAATTGTCAAAGATTATAGACATTAGTGCGGTGCAGCTTTTGCAAGCACGCGAATAATACCTCACGAATGGAAATAGGCGATAATTAGCGATTTCATGTAACAATTTCTAGATAGATCTAATTGAAAAGAAGTACAGCTGCTCTGCACTACTATAAAGCACAATTTTCTAATTATGTAATGATAAAAAATCAAAAAGTGAAAACTTATTTGTCAGCATAACTACCCGTTTTGCACGCAATGAAAACTGAGCAGCTTTAACGGGATTCCCGGCAAACAAAAAACAACATTTAGTTGATGACTGTAGAGAGCGGAGTTCTTTCTTAGGAATAGCCATAAGGTCTTATTTGAGAGCAAGCTGGAGCTAACATCTAGTACATTCAAAGTGGGCAAATTTTTTTTAGAAAATCTGCTTTATGAGGGCACAAGGATGTTGATCAATTTGACATAGTGTATTACCGTAAAAGATCGGAAATATTATAGATAGAGTTCTGAAAAAATGTTATAGTGCTTCAGCAAGGAACGCAAACACAGCAGACATATTAGTAGACAGTTATGCGGAGTCATACCTAACATATCGCAACCACCTTATCTGATCTGTCATAGCCATTGTGGTTCTCCTGATCAGATCATGGGTGATCTTTGCTCATTGACCTTCTGCTTTGAATACGTCATGTATATCTTGTGGATGCGGTATTCCACGGTTTTTTCTATTCTGGAGGACTGGACATCCTTTTGAAGGAGTTTTCGGAAATCACCACAATCATTCCTTTTGAAATGATTTTACGAAGAAAAAACTAATTGTGTCACCAAAGCCAGGCACATTTTGCTCTAGCATATCGGCCACAGAACATTAATGTTATGTATCTTTTGAGGGTCGAAGATTCGCTGCAAGCACTTTTTTCAATGAAGGTTCTTCATTTGCACGTGTTCTTGAAATTCTCACAAGGATTCGCTAATACCGTATTCTTCTAAAATTACCTGTAATTATTCTACTCTTAGCATTTCAAATGAATTACAGAAATCTACTTTAATTGGCTACAGATTGTTGGGCTTGCATTTCCTATTGATGGACTAAAAATCACACACTAAAAAAAACTACGGAACGTGGTGGGTAATCCAAAAGGGCAAAAATAAAGGAAATCCGTTTTTATTCTGACCATCCTACCACTCCTAACAATTGATTCCATAATTATGAAAATGTGGAGGCAGCCCACTCTGAATTTTGCGCGCGAGGGAGAAGTCGAGGACAGATAAGGAAGCATGTGTGATTCAAGACAGATAATGTAGTAGATCAGGGGGAATGAACTCAGGAGAAAGAAGAACCGCTGTGAAGCACCGAAAAAAGTGTCCTATTTCGACGATGTTTACAGAACGTTCGAAAGCACGAAGGCGAAAACCTCGTCAAGCTGCGGAGTGTCCACGTAACCTAGACCAACGGGTAATCAATCATTCAATCATTCAATAATATAGTAGCTTTCGAAGGCATCGACGGGCGAAGATCTCATTCAGCGGCCAAACAGATTCGATTTCGAACCTAGAAAACGAATTCATGCTGTTCTCGCCGCAATGTCCGTGGGAGAGAATATATGAGGAAGGACAAAAAGAGGGTTCCTGATAGGGTGAAGTACTAAGCTAGCGGCGACAAAATAAGGAACATACGATAACTGCGACGAGTGGATTTAATTCATCTGAAGGAGACTGCTTGATCTCTCGCGATAACACAAAAAAGGCGCTGCAGCCTTATTACCACTATATATTCTATCATGTTATGTTTCTGACTGGAATGGACGTTTTCGACATGGATATTTCGTCAACTGTGAAGCTGAGAAATAAATCCGGCATTTGTCGCTGCTCCGACTTCCGGTATTGATGAAGAACTGTGGTCTTTCATACAATCCTTGATATATCAATCTTATATCTCCATGGTTATTGGTGCTTCAACACCGACCGGAAATTTCTTGCTATCACATTTGGTCAAGAAGGTTTGATTGCTACTTCCTCTCTTTTTTCGAAGCACACGTTTCTTTCCACCCAAATCCTGAATAGGGTCAAAACGTGCGCTTGTGGAGGGAGTAGCGCCAGTTCCGAAAATGAAGTGAAATATATGCCTCCGATATTCAAGAGCAGAAACACTTAGGAATTACAAAGGACTTGAGATATGTTTCTTCGGGATTTCCTTTTGGAGTGTGAACTTCCAAGGACGCAAACGTTCTCAGAGTTAAAGTGCATGCTCATGTATTTACGTAATTTTGAATATCAACACTTTACATAAGTCCGTCTGGCACAATATTCAAAATGACAATTTTTGCTGCCTTTATTTTTAAATGAATGACAGATACTACAAATGGAATTTGAAGTGAATGAAGTACTGGAATGTCAGCAAAGTGTGCGAAAGTTTCTTGAAAGTTGTGAAGCTCTTTCCGTAATTTCATCGTTAATTTAGCAGTATAAGTTGATCTACAATATTACCGTTGGGCCAAACACACAACAAAAACAATGCGATTTTTTCAACCGCGTTGGACAAGTATTTTGTTTTTATCACTCGCAAGTGAATTCCGGAAGAGGGACATTGGAGGTCCACGAAAAATATGGAAGAAAATTGTTGAAAGTAAAAGGAAGCATGTCGTCTTTTATTGGGTCAATCTCTATTTTGAAAGGTGAAGAATATCGCACGCACAGTTTGAGTAATCACCGAATCTCATGTCGAAATCCCCTTGAAACGCAAAACGCCAGCGAGATTGACGGCAGCACTTTAATTCACTTTAATGATACTTTAGTAGTAATTTTAGATCCCTATTCTTTCCAGATTGAATGTGCCCAAAATTTGTGGATGCGATATAATGTGACTGGCGCAATTTGAAATCAAGACATCCACATTGACCGAGATGAAGAACCTCATCTAAATGAAATTCTCTGAAATTTAATGTTCGGAAATAAATGCAGCATTGCGACTTATCCCAGCTATGATCTTCCGCAGTAATAAAGAGGAGGATTTGCTATGTGACCCTTACTGTATCACGCTCAGATTTTCTAAGTACTTTGTGTTCTTCTTGCATTAGTATGTAACACCAAAGGCGGGTGTACCGCAGCCGCTAAAAGGTTCCTCTGCGGCTGCACGATTGATCGATGCTTCGGAACCCTTCCGGTCCCAACCAAGACTCTCATCAATCCATGGTCGACGAATTGGTGCTAGACTTGTCCGGTAGGATAAAAACACTGACTTGACACATCGGCTAGCCCACGCAAATCATCGCAAGGTTGCATGCGCGTTCATAGACCTCAAGCGAATTCTAAATCCAAGTCAAGCGCGTGGGCGCATCCTTAAAGGGATTGATCAACGCCGTGCACTTTATCCTTTATTTAACTCCGGTAGGAACAGTTGTTATCACATTTTTCGAAAACACTATTTATATTTGCTGGTACATCTTCCAGAAGTGCAAAAGTTCGACTTTCCTTGAATCTTGGCATAGAGATTTCAACTTGTTGATAGTCGAATTTAAGCAACAGCCAAGATTGTTAACAAAATTTATTACGGCTAACGAGCTCCGAGCGGAGCGATAGCACCACGCGGATATCCGCTAGCATCACGGCGACGCGGCTACTAAGGCTCTGACGAAGGCGACAACGCCGAAACGTTAGCCGTAATAAATTTTGTTAACAATCTTGGCTGTTGCTTAAATTCGGCTATCAACTATTTATATTATTATTACTATTTATCAAAAACTTAAAAGTGTAACAAGCAAAACGTGCGGCTTCTTCCCTTTTCCGAGGTTCTTCTGTTCTTCAACTTCTAATGTTGTATATAATCTCTGGTTAAGCTGTGAAGATCCTGCGCAGCGTTCGTGCGAGCAAGTGAAACTTCGTACTTTGATTAAAAATATGTATTGACCTGCACGTGCATTCACAAATCTCATGCGATTCTGAATTGACGTCGTAGGCGTAAGCGCATAGGGGTTGACTCCAACATCATGCACGTTATCCTTTATTATTTTTAGAACTTGAAATCTATGAACTAAAATGTAGACGTGAGGTATCACACTTTACAATGAAGTAGGATCTTCCACTGACGCAACTGTTCTCCTGAATTAACACTTCAGCTGCTTGTTTACATGGATTTTACATAATAGCACACGGTTCACTACTTTCGAGCAAAAAATTTTTGTGCTGGAATGATCTAATCCTCTCCGTGTGATTAGAACGTTTCTAATGCGAAAAGACTCTTGCACTTTTCGGATGAACGCCGCAGTAGTTTCAGGGGCTCTTAAAACTTCTCATCAAAAATAAAGAAGAAGAATTAAGGGCACCTCGGCGCTAAGAAGCATACGGAAGATTTTGCAGTTGTCTTTAGTCATGCTGAAATCATCTCATGAAACTATTCCATCTCATTTTTTTTTCGATTCCTATACGAAGTACTCGTTCTAATCAGTATATGTATTGGATCATCCCATAAATAAAAAAAAGTGTTCTACAGTTCCTTCGTTTTTCAAAGTTAAGACCAAAATTTTTTGTTTATTCAAAGATACACCCCGTCCATCTACTGATTCCGAAAAAATTGCTTACATTAAAGATAACAACAAAAGGGATATACAACTGATTTGCGAGAGGACAACAAACCATGTTTCCTCTAAGATTCGACGAAATAAAATTCTTTACGCTGTCAGCAGACTTTACTAACTTCTGTCATTTGGAATGTTTCTTCTTTGTTACAGGATTTGGAACCGTTTATACGAGGACTATTGTCGGTTCCTACACAGGATCGTGCACCAATACTTCTTGGTTTAAGTGAATAAAGACCGAAAATACGAAAGCATACAATCGAAAACAGCTTACCTAGATCAGCTGTGTAGATCTATTCCTCCGTAGAAACGTAACAAATACGCGTACAATCTTATGAAATTGAAAAGAAATACAGAATGTGAAATTGTCTTACGTGATTAAACAACGAAAATAGGGTTGTGGACAGCGCTCGCGTGTGAGTTCGCGCGAACTCATTCCTTCGGCAGGAGCAAGTCGTCCAATATGTATGAAGGATCGAGTTACCGAATATTTTAGCTACCATCGCGACCAAGAACTACATACGACTCTATGAACAAACAATCATTCGTGTAATTGGCAACCAATAAGAAATAGAAAATTACATAGATGCGACCTGAAAGTATGGGATACAATCGCATTCGCAAATATGTAACGGTGGACAGGTACACCAAAACCACCTAAAAATATCGATTATCAGTGAACAGCTTCAAAATGTCAAAAATGTTGCGTGATGATTCTGCAAATCTTGAAAACTAACACATTTATTTGAGCACTGATACTTCGAGCAATCACTCATGGCTGTGCAGGAGTAGTACAGGAATTTGTAGGGATTTAGTCAGTGGTTCACTTGTTGAGGTTTCTATCCGACAATTACCTGTCTTGTATATGATTAACAACGCCAAAAAACCGCACAAATAATTAAAATAATAATATTGCGTCTCAATTAAATAATGACCACGCCGCATCGTTTTAGCATTAGACAGCAGTTTTTCTAAGAAAAGGGTAGTTTAGAAGCGGGTGGGTGTAGTGTAGCGGTTAGAGGTTCCGCTTCCTGCACGATCGATCGGAGGTTCGAATCCGCCTCAGTGCTTACAAAGCCCCTCACCGGGTCGGCTAGCCACCGCATTGTATAGGCCAGTTACGTGTTCGTAAACCTCAAACGATTCTAAATTTAGGTGAACGTGCGGGCGCATCCCAAGCGGATTGATTAGCGCCAGAAACTTCATCCTTTAACTTTATCCTTAATTTTAGGAGCTAATTTTGACCGTTTCTGGAATACGATCATGTAATTTGAAAAAAGTTTTCAACGTTAATAAACGTTGCTAAAAGCACCGTGGTGCAGTGCGGAAACTACAGATAAGATCTACAGTTCGAATTGTAGACTACGGAAACCCGGCTGGTTCCGCTCATTCTTTCCTATTCGTTATTTAAAAAAACTGCATGGAAACCAATTAAGACTATTGAGTACACACTACAATTAAGATTAGAAAAAATTAAACCGAAAACCAATTAAGCGCCATCGACAGCCTATCCATGTGGGAAGTGTTCCAACGTACGCCGCGGGGAACAGAGAAGGCCTACGGTTCGGTCAAACAAAAGTTGCCACGTCGTTCTTCTGTGTTTCGGTTTTTCACAAATTAATCATCTCAATCGTAATTATATCCATTGCGAATAACCTCAAAATCCGACGGATCTTTTCGAAATCAAAAGATGCGCGATTCAATACAGCGCTTTGATGCTTCGAAATCTGTTGATATTGAATGAACAGCTTGGTTTTTTTTTTTGCAACTGATCCATTTCAAGAAATAAGGCATCACGTACATACAGCAAATACGCATGTAAGAAAAGCCTGCGACCTACAGAATTTGATAGTTTTTTTTTAAACAGAACCATTTTCGGCGACAAAAAAAAACCCTTCTGAAAGTGACAGGAGGAACAGAAGGATTAGTGGTGAAAAATCATTTCTTCTCGGCTTACGTAGAATACTGTGCAGAAGTATCAGATCTGCCAAACATTAATTAGTTAAGTAAGTTCACTCATACAGCTGCAGCTCTACAGATAAGCACCATCATTGACCGCCCCTTAGGTTTTATTTTTTCTTTCAATGAAACCCCTATTGTGTAAATTAGCTCTCATATTGCAATTTGGGACAGAACTGAAATAGAACCAAATGTTGACATATTGCAAGAGAAAACAAACCGGGTATGATGAGAGAAGTAGGTTCTCTATCGGGGCTAGGTCCCACCTTTTGAAAGATTGTTTCAGAGTGCATCAAAAGCGAAATCCACGCTCAAGAGCAAGCTCTTAATAACTGCTGATGTAGAGTTCGGATAAAAAGGATAAAGTCACTGGCGTCTCAATCCACTCGGGATGCGCCAACGCGTTTTACTGGAATTCGTAATCGTTGAGGTTTTGGAACGCGTGTTGGCCTATATAATGACTTGCTTGGGCTAGGCGATGATCAAGTCAGTGTTTTGTCCTCTCAGACAAATCTGGTACCAATTTATCGACCCCGGAGGGATGAAAGGCTTGGTTTGCACTAGGGCGGTTTCGAACCCTAGACCGTGTGGCTACAACGGATCTCCAACCGACTGCGCCACACCCGCCCTGATATAGAGTTAGGACTGTTTAAATTACTGCACAATAGTACTTGCATAAAATCCTAGGAATGGAAATGTGTTGAAACAGGAAAAACTGCTCCCAGACATAAAAGTTTACGAGAAAGTTGTAAGCGGTCAGGAAGTATGAAGGCAAGATCCACAAACGCATGCGATTGTTTAGACATCTCAGAATGATGGCAAAAGCAATCTATCTCATCTGTGGACATATTTCAGAATCCGATCCCATGCCGCACCTAGTTGCATCCTGCTACTACCTACCTACTACCTTCACTACCTTACACATCATGAGGTTGGATGTAAACCTCAAAAAAAGGGGTCTTAAGGTTGTTTGGCCTTGTTAATGAAGTAATCACAAAAAAAACACTTATGTTTAAGAGCAACGGAAAAGCTCTGGATAAATTTAGACACGTACATGTCAGAGAATGATGTGCAACATAGGATTCTATTATGAGAGCGAAAACACACCCAAGTCAGTGTTCCCCAGTTGGCGGTCGTGCATTGCTAACAGCACCACCCAGCCGAGCAATTTCATCAAGAAATACAAAGCGATTGGCTCCGATCCTTATTCTTACTAACTTTGAAGCCAAGAACAACACTTTTCCAGATGGACCTGTGAGAATTGAGTACACGACCGTCAGCAGAAGAGACTTTGCTTGATTCTGTGCTACGTGCATCGTCATTTTCGCATCGGCGTACTCGTGTTTTGAAAAGGACTCCAAAGAAAATTGACGCTACGTTTATTTCAGATTTCAAGGCTGCTTCTCCGGAACTTCCTGAAAACCTACGTGATCTCACGAAGACCGTAAAAAATAGAAAAAAGGATCGAATATGTCTTACCTTTAGTACTATTTCACAAAAATCTGAACAAGAGAGAATTTTTGAAAATAAACAGTCATTATGTGCGCTCCTTTATCGTTTACGTTTACGTTCCTAATTCCACGTGAGTGCTAAATAGATGAGACGAGAAATGCTTCTAAATCAACGAAAATTGCAAACAATCCCGATCATCTTCATTACACTCTCAAACGCGCAGCACAAAACTGCATCCAAATGAGAATCACTTCCTGAGAACGCGAAGCATTAGTAGAGAGAATCACTTGCATTTACAAGACCAGTAGAAGCTTCCCATAGTCCATTCCTCCGCGATAGAGTCATGCATATCCTTTATGACGAGAAAACTTCTCAGGAAAAAGTGATTGAGTCGCTAGAGCGACCTTCACCGAAGAAGAAGATCGCATTAAATTTTGAATAGGTTATTCGGAAGAAGGGAGAAAGAGAAAAAAAAACATGACGACCTTCCTCGTACAAACGTGAAGTGCTCGCCATCCTCTTCCCGTGCGATCTTGTGGGAGAAGAGAGAAAGGTTCTCACGGTTAGCAAAACATCGAGAACTTCACGAAGGTGATTTTCATGTACAGAACCGTACGGATCAATCCCGCTCTTCTTGATTTTGCCGGAGATACTCACCCGACGTACGTGTAGTCAATAATTGAAATACTGCTTAGAGAAATTAGTATTACAATGAATACAAATTAAAGCTACAAAATTTTCTAACAAAAGATCAACAAGCAAAAGAACACGAAACTCTGATGACGAAGTCGCTATTTATAAAAGTGTGCTAAATTTTTGAAAGCCACACATTTACGTGCTAATTATGAAGATGATAAAACAATCAGTTTTAGAAGAGCATTATCAAGCAGTGCGAGAAAGATGCGATAGGTATGCTGCAAGACAGGTAGGAAGAGGAAAATACTTGGTAATAAATTCACTATAGCTTCGTTTAGGCAAAGACAAATACCAGGAATTTGGGAAGTCAGAAAAAAGGAGTTGGTAAGATATGGACATGGGTAAGATTTGAGAAATCGGAGAAAGGGAAGAAGGGAATAAAAATAACGTTTGAACCGAGTTCTACAGGTGAAAGCAGCCAACAACTGTTAGGTCGTTGTATTTATACGTCATTCTTTTGCTTTTCAGAAGAATCGTACAAAATGACGCGCAATGACGCCCAGATACAATCGCAGGAGTTCGGAGTAGCTGTTCGTTGTTTGCTGTTCGGTCTTCAATGTTCCGTTGCGCTTGAAAATCCTTGTTTTTATTCCCCTTGCCTTCGAGGATTGCTGTTGTCCAGCCTTCGGAATGACTAATCGCTAAACCACAACCACCCACTAATGGTAAGTAACGAGTAAAGAAACAGTAATATGTATACTTTTCTTCACCCGTATTTTTTGAGTTCTTCATTGTGTTTTGAGATCCTTAGAAAACATTTTAAGATGGAAGAGCTCTCAATTTATGGAAGTTCTCCCATGGAAGTTTCCTGGGTGTTACCTAGTATAGGTGCCATAACCAATAGAATGCAGAAATCGCGAAATGTTGGCCCAGCTGTGTTATGTTATGTCATGTTATGATCATTTGTCTTAACTTACTTTAAAAACTCCTCACACGTTAGGATGATTTTTTGATTGTGATCATCGAATTGTGCTAAAATAGCTTTGCTGAATGCTTTGTGCAAAACGCGGAAAAAGGTAACGACCTCAATTCACCTGGGCCGTCTTGGCGGGTCTTGAGAACTGACAGGTTGTCTCGTTGACACTCACTTGATGTTTTGCTCCTTCTGAAAATCGCCTCTAATCGCTTATCTCCAGAAATCGAGTGAAGAGGATCGTGAGTGTATTTAATAGTTGTGAAGTGAGACACATGAGACGCACCATATCGGCACTCATTGAATTGCGTGAAGAATCGAAGAGATTCAGATATAACTGAAAACAATTGTCTTCGATACGAAAGAGGAAGAACACTTCTAACTCCTCTCTTTCCTCTCCCCATAGTCATTGCGCCTGTGAAATTGTATATGGCCTTTTCAACCACAGACAGCAACAAAAGTAGTTTCCTTGTCTCCTGGGATATGAGAGTGTTGATTAGTTGTACCAGTTTCCGTCGATGACAGCAATTATATTAGGCTGATAAAAAATCCTGAATAAGACTTCATCCCATTTCAAGGACTTATATCACAATGAGATATCCATCTACGAAATAGTTCCCATGCCACTTATAGAATGGGTCCAACGATCCGACAACATTCCGACTCCTGCGGCCGAGCCATATGGCGGCGAAGAAGTGGCCCACCTTAATTCCGATTTCTGACTGATCGCTGAAGATATTTTTGTTGCATCGAGCTTGAAAACGATGCTTCAAGGCACGAAAAAGAAGGAAGTCGAAGGGAACTAGGACTGGGGAGTGAACAGCATGGGATAGCACTTCTCATCCGAGTTCGGCAATCTTCAAGTGGTCACCTTCGCAACATGATATTTTCATGAAATACATTTGGACATTGCAGGTGAATAGCATCGGCAAACTTTTGGAGCCGACTATCGTAAGCCAGTTTTAGTCTGGCATGCAAGGATTCGAGAGATAGCGCTTCCTGGGAATTCTGCCAACAATAGAACAGATTCTTTATCTAGATTAGTTCACTTTTTAGGTCTTTTTGAGGTCGTTTTCCATAGGGCAGTCACTAAAAGTCATGTTTGTTTGTGGTGCCAGTACCTAACTCTTCTCGCCAGCGACAATATCCTTGAGAAATTCGTTCCTGCGGGAAGAGAAGCATTGATTTTCACACAAACACGCACAATTATACTTGTGCTTTGTCCGAATCACGTAGTTCGTACGGCACCCATGTCGAGACATCTTTAGGCAAGAAAATGGTTCGCGGTGGTTTCCTGGTTGTACCCAGGTTTCGTAAAGTTTTCTGGCTGCACCCAGGTTTCGTAAACAAGTTACGAGTGACGGAATTGCCACCGCAGTCTCGTTGTCCAATTCAGTAGAGTATGAGGTATGCGCCCTAACGATGTTCCTCCGGAGCGGAAGCGCTGAGCAACGATGAACCGTTTGTTGAGATATGATGACCCTCTGAATGCTGGGCGGAGTTGCACGGTGGTGGTTCTTGGAACCTCCTACCATGTTCTAGAACGGAATTATTTAAACTGGTGCTATAAGAAATTCCAAAAAAAAATTCATTGAGGACCTCTCCGAAACCCAATATTTTGTCATTGACGCTTCCGATATTACGGTTAGAATTATCGCATGACGAACAGATAATTTCAAATCATACAGGGTGAATTGGAACGTGATCCGTGAAAAGGGGAAAAAATAGCTTTGTGGTTCAGTAGCATGGCTTCGCTGCCTGTGTGTGCCACATGAGACTAACAAAAATACATAGTGTTAAAGGTTTCACTCATCATCAGTTGTCCCCACAAAAATCATTCATGAGCGTTTTAATAAATCGCTCTATGTTGTTCTATGATTGTTGTAGAACTGGAAGACGTTCTCTCGTAAGTTTTTATTCATTCGCTCTAGATCCGTGTATACTCTTTTAAGCTTCTAAGCCGCACGAGTTCTACGTTCAGCAGCAGCCACGATAACGATTGTCGCATCGGCGAACCCGAAACCACTGACTCCAGTTGTCATTCGTAGGACGATTGCGACGATATCTAGAACAGAGGATTATTTGTGACTACCAGTTCCCATTAAAAAATGTTCTTGAAATTGTATTCATAAATTGATTGAATGAAAATTTTAATGTTTTTCTGTGCCACATCGTTTCCTAATCCGGTTTCTGTCTGTCATAGGACTTTACGAATCTCTCGCTTTTTAGGGTCCTACGACGAACTACCGAGATACCTTGTCCATTGGAATACCATGCCATGTCAGCATATTTATATTACATTACAAAATACATCTTTTTAAATTCACACAATATTATCCATAGTAAGATTCGAACGACATTAAGCACGGTAGCGACATGAGGTTGCGCAAGCGGCAGTGCTCGAAGCGCCATGGTGGAGCGCAGCGGTCAACATCGAGGCGGGACCATCGCAAACTGCAGAGAAGAATGCTGCTAGCGAGGGTCCCACCTCAATCCTAACCGCTACGCTCCACCGCACCGCTTCAAGCGCTCACGTTTACGCAACTGCACCGTGGTTCATGTCGTTTTAACACTACTATATGATATCTGCTACATATCATTCATAAGGGATAAAGGATAAAGTGTGTGGGGTCAAGGAATCTGCTTGGATACGCCACCACGTTCACTTCAATTCAGAATTTTCTAAGGTCTACGAACGTGTAATTGGCTTATACAATTACTTGCGGGGACTAGCCGAGCTGTGTCAAGTCAGCGCTTTTATCCTCCCAGACAAGTCTGTTACCAATTTATCGACCCCGGAGGGTGAAAGGCTTGGTGAACACTAGGCGGATTCGAACCTCTCCGATCGATCGTGCAGGAAGCGGAACCTCTAACCGCTACACTACACCCGCCTTTATATATGGCATATCATTCATGGTATGTTATTATGCCTTTTTTGCCTCTTTTGCTGATTTTTCAATTAGGATACCATCCCAATTCTATACGATAATATTGTAAGTTATATTACTTGTCGTGGTACTGGGCAAATGTTTAACTCAAGCACTTCGATTCTGAATACCCTACCTTCTCGTGACTAATATCGGCTCTTTCAAGATCAAACCGGCAGGGAGCTCGTTGTTAGCCAGACATTCATACAAATTCCACACCTAATTGAATGATTAGTGCATCTAAATTGATTCTGAAGAATTTTTTTACTTTCCGACTCACCTGTCCTCTCACAACTTTCATTTGATTGAATACCAAGTAGCGACTGTTTATGTGGCGGTGACGGAAAAGAATCTAAATGTTCTTGAAGGTTCACTCACTGGTAATGCAAAATTGTTTGAAGTTATAGATGGACAATGTCTTTGCAAGTTAAGAATTGGATATCTCAAAGGTGTACTCACGAGTTTTTAGGTTTTTAAGAGCTAGGGCTTCGCCGAAGTAGAAGAAGTCTGGATAAGAATTCCTACCTTGAGTTCATGGCACAGATCGTGAAGAAATGCTGGGTTAATTGATGATAACAGGTGATCACGAAGAACTTGATTCCACGGCTAAAAACGGATTTTTCTTGCATTTTCAATAAACATCTGACTTGTTTCGTTAGATTAGTGAGTGCAGAATTATTTCATCATTTTTGATAATTAATTGAGCGAAATGTGGCGTTGAGAAAGGTCATAGAGAAAATAAACTATTTTTTCTATGTAACTTGTAGTAAGGACTCCACACTTTACTACGGTACGAGGGCTGACCACTTGAAATATAGTGAAGAAGGTGCACAGCTACTAACTTCAGATCTCTCGTGCCTCCCCCAATCTTTTTTCATTAACATTCCATCATATTCCGATTTTATGTTACGGAAAATTGCTACTCATCAATTGTGCAAATAAACAAGCTGTGACGTTTGCTTCCTGTGACACACCCATTTCCCCTTTTTACGCAAACTGTCGCCGACCAGTGCTACCTTTCATAGGAAAGGAACCTTTTTTTTTATTAATCTTTTCGTAACGCGGTGCAATTTGGAAACTTTGTGTGTGCACTTTTTACGCTATAGAAAGTGTATGCCGAGCAAAAACGGTCCTTAGCGTTGACGTTTTTGAAAAAGCAGACGAGTAAACAGGGCCATTTATTGAACAGAGCGACTGCAGCTGATTTGACTGTTTCAAAGGCTTCACCCCACGAATCTGGGGTGGTGCGGGTTTCAAGTGAGTTATGCCTATACGGGTCGTAGACTGTAGGGATTCCTTCCATTTCACCCTAATTGCCGTAAAAAACGGTCCGGAAGATGCGGCGCGTGCACAAGACTGGCGCGCTCCAAGCGAACTCGACGTAGAAAATGGCGCCCCCTAACGCTCGAAGCTGCATCTTCCGTGCCGTTTTTCTGCGGCAATTAGGAAGAAATGGACGGAATCACCCTCTTCCTCATAATCTACGACCCCATATAGGCATAATCCACCTAAGCTCGCACCACCCCACATTCATGGGGTGATTTCTTTAAAAGAATGTTGGGAAGTTTGTAGACTTCCAACTAACAATCGCATTTCTATGGTGACCAAAACTGTGTTAGAAATAAAAACCATGAAGAAGAACTCTAAAAGTGGTTGATGACGAACCTGCTGTGCCCATCTGTATTCGGTCCACCGGAAAGGAAATGTTCTAAATCTGCTGACACATTCGGGATGCTTGACGGGAAAGGCGAGCCCGTTGTCGATAGCGGCCAATTCGATCACTTTCCCTGGCACATGGCTAAATGGATTTTATACTGAATGTTCTGACCAAGAAATGGGACGACACAGCATAAAAGTTGTTTTAACTTTAATTCTTAGTCTCCAAAGGCTACCAAATGTTCGAAAGAAATATGATTCTGTAGTCGAATTCAAAATCGAAATTATCATACAACAGTCCTTCCTGTTTCCGCAAGGGGTCAGTAAATGCAAGGAACGGATTTTCACAAGTGGTCACAGGGGTGTAAGTAAGTACATACCACTTAAATCCGTATTATGATGTGTCCATTTTGGCTTTCTATCTACACTGTCCATTTGTTGCACGTCTATACTCACCACGTATTTGTCGCGCTATTTTTTTGTCTTGTAACAAACCTTATGACAGCTCGTATAATGCACAACATGGAGAGGATAAGACGTCTGACGGTAATCAATCCGCTTGGGATGCGCGACAGCGTTCACGTCATTTCAGAATCGTTTGAAGTTTACGGACGTGCTTAGCCTCTACACTAGCCTAGCCTCCACACTGGCTTGCGGGGCTAGCCGATGCATTAAGTCAGTGCTTAGACAATTATGGTGCCAATTTATCAACCCCGGAGGGATAAAAAACTATGTTGATGCTAGGACGGTTTCAAACCATCCACCGATCTTGCAGTGGAACCTTTTGTCGACAGCGCTACACCAATCCTTAAAAGGCTACCACTTGATAAATATTTAAATAGAGATTTTGCGGAATGCATGGAAAAATGTGGCCCCAATTTCAGTCTCATAAAACTACTTTGTTCCTGAATGGAGGCGACGTCTAATCGGCACTGTTGTTCTGTTTCATAGATTGAAATTGCGCACTAATCTATTTCTACTTCTATTACTTCTCTTTGTGAACTACTCCAGATTTTCTTATGCTCCATTTCCTTCGTTTAAAGGCATCACCCCACGAATCTGAGGTGGTGCAGATTTCAGGTGGAGTATTCGTATATACGGAGATAAGAGAGGGGGGTGATTCCGTCCATTTCTTCCTAATTGGCGTAAAAAACGACCCGGAAGATACGGCTTCAGGCGTTTTGGCGCACTATTAGGAAGAAATGGACGGAATCACCTCCCTCTCCGTAGTCTCCCATCTCGTATACGAATACTCCACCTGAAATCTGCACCACCTCAGATTCGTGGGGTGATGCCTTTAAGCGAAAATCATGCCTTCTATACTAGATATTCTGCGCCGGTAAGCTCTATTCTAAAGAAGCAAAGCAAAACGTCCCTGCTTTACGCTTGTACGAGGACGCTTTCTGCAGGTCAACTTCAGATTGAAACTTTATTCGGTTTCTCCTTCTACCAATTGTCGGATATGGTGGTGTAACTCAATCTGTACAATAATCTGTTTAGCCGGACTCTAGATCTTTGATATAAGCAGAAAGAACATACCGTATTAAAAGATTGTCCATGTGTCTATCTGTGTTGCGTATTATGTAATCGAGCACGATCATTTTTTGAAACAGGTATTTGAATCTGAAACAAGATGTTTTTTAACTGCTTTACTGTTCCAACCAACAAACTCAAGAATGTGAGGACCCTCATAGATCCAGAACCTACGAAAAGAAGTTCCCATCAACTTCTCTTCATAGGTCCTGAACAAATTTTTCTATAACAGGACTAGTTCAGTGAATACAGCGAATGTGGACTTTTCCCATCCGCTGCTATTCACGCACTTAAAAGCATCACCCCACGAATCTGAGGTGGTGCGGATTTCAGGTGGAGTATTCGTATACGGGATCGTAGATTATGGAGAGAGGGTGATTCCGTTCATTTCTTCGTATATGCCTTAAAAATGGTTCGGATGATACGGCTTCGAGCGCTCCGGTGCGCTATTTTCTACAACGAGTTCGATTGGAGCGCGCCAGCCTTGCACATGCACGCCATCTTCCGGACCGTTTTTTACGGCAATTGGGAAGAATTGGACGGAATCACCCACCTCTCCATAATCTACGATCCCGTATACGAATACTCCACCTGAAATCCGTACCACCTCAGATCCGTGGGGTGAAGCCTTTAAAGTGCGAGATGTTGCTTCTTTGGCTATCCTTCTTTTCTTAAGCTCGTCTTTTCTCCATACAGTAGAGATGAAGTTTAAAAAAACTTCATGGTTTTCAGGAGTGATAACTTTTATAGGACTTTATGACTTTTTTCCAAATAACATAGTAGACTGCGCGGTATACAGTAGACTCGTCTCCTAACCTATCTTCTTCCTCCGCTGACAACAGTGTTGGATCATATTCCCATCGAGAAAACACTGCTTGCGCACTTTCATAGCCTTTCACGAAAAGCTGAAATATTATCTTGATCAGTGAATATATACACCTTTTCAGTGCACCGAAAACAATGGAGAATTCGAAAATTTTCAGCGAAAGCAAAGATTCGGAAAGATTTCACCTAATTTGCGCACCTGAAAGCTACCTTCCTTAGGTTTGATTTCGTAGCGACCACAGCAGCGGGAGTAGAAAAACGAAGGAGAAGCTATGCGAACCACTCTAGTTTTTGGCACTATGTGAAGCTAGAAACAAATATTAATATGTTAAGAGTAGTTATGACGGAAAAATTACAAAATCAAGATCGTGGAGAAGCACGGTCGCCTAACTTTGACTGAAATTTGAACATCTATATACAGAAACGTAGCCAAGAAACAGAAAAAAACAGGGAAGACGCAAGTTGGAAAGATTTAGAAGATTTATTTGACATAGTATAAGGAATTCTTGTCCTTCTAACTAACCGCACGGGATTTTGATTACCTACTTGGAACGTCTTCGAGCTTGGGTAGTCAAATATTGATTCTTATATAATACAAATACATCGTACACAAAAAAGAACGTATTAATTTAACAAGAGAAAGGTTCGCAAAGTAACGCAAGAAATGCAGATTAAATGAAACGGAAGAATGTTCTCATAGACAAGGTCATATACACGTTTCTCTTTATATGCGCTCTTAACTGCAGAGAGGATTTCAGAAGACGTTCCACAGAACAAAGAGATTCTCGTGAACAGTTCAATTCCAATGTTTAAAAATCATTTTCAGAAATGAAAATGAGAACAGTGAGGAATCACTCTAGAAGTTAAGTTGAAGGCATCACCCCACGAATATGAGGTGGTACGGATTTCAGGTGAAGTATTCTTATACGGAATGGGAGACTACGGAGAGAAGGGTGATTCCGTTCGTTTCTTCCCAATTGCCGTAAAAACGGACCGAAAGATACGGCGCGTGCACAAGGCTGGCGTGCTCCAACCGAACTCGTTGTAGAAAATAGCACACCGGAGCGCTCGATGCGGTATTTTCCGGGCAATTAGGAAGAAATGGACGGAATAACCCTTCTCTCCATAATCTACGATCCCGTATACGAATACTCCACCTGAAATCCGTACCAACCCAGATTCGTGGCATGCTGCCTTTGACTACCAAACTGCAGCTAAAAATAGAGACTGTGCTCTCCCCTATCTAGAACTAGCAAAATTGCTCACAAAACATGAACTACTGTGGAAAAATGAGCAATTTTTGGAAACTCCTTGGTTTTTGACCTTGGTCTGATCCTTGGTTGATTACAAATTAGATTTTCGAACCACCGACCTGAAGCATATCGTCGACTATGCTGGCTCCTGTCTCCGACAAATACCCATTATTTGGAATCAAACATGCTCTTCCAAAACAGCAGAAACAGAGCACCCTTAACGGCATTTTTAAAATCCAATTAAGCATTAACACTGCTACACATATACGAAGCACTCACGATTGGGAGAAATGTAAAAAATTGCAGAGAGAAAAATGTGATTTAAGTTCACAGGATGTTCGCTCGTCCCTTCTTTGTTCGTGACATCTTAGAAAATGCTTACCGGAAGCCAATAGTTCTGTTTGGTGTCTTGATGCGCATGTCACACAAAACAAGACTGCAGTCTCGTCATATGAGGGTTGAAGGCATCACTCCACGAATCTGAGGTGGTACGGATTGTATCCAGGCGGAGTATTCATATACGGGATGGGAGACTATGGAGAGGGGGTGATTCCGTCCATTTCTTCCTAATTGCCGTAAAAAACGGCCCGGAAGATACGGCTTCAAGCGTTCTAGCGCACTATTTTCTACAAGGAGTTCGACTGGAGCGCGCCAGCCTCATGCGTTTTAGTATTCGTATACGGGATAGGAGACTACGGATCCCTCCTCTCCCTAGTCTCCTATCCCGTATACGAATACTCCACCTGAAATCTGCACCACCTCAGATTCGTTGGGTGATGCCTTTAAAGTGTCTGGTGTTGGACGATCTCTTTGAAAACAATATATATATATATATATATATATATATATAGAGAGAGAGAGAGAGAGGGAGAAAAACGACTTTCATCGTTTTGAAATTGTAGAACATGACTAGACATGCGAAGCCGCCAACACAGTCGATGAAAGGCCCAATAAAAAAATTTCAGAGCTTGGCTGGCGCCCGGTTGCCCTTGCGCAGTACTCGCCAGACCTTACACCACCGGACCACCTTTTTTCGGCTAACTAAACATCATCTGCATTGATGAAGATTCGAAAAATACGACTTCAGTCAAAACAAGTTCAAGTCGAGTCTGGAAAAAGCAGTCGACTCCTTTTCTGCGTCGCAACCTCGTGAGTTCTGGCAAAGGGCATCAGTGGTTTCCCCAGCGAACGGCCGAAGGTTATAGTTGTCCACGGTGGATATATAGTTCCAATTGTTTTAAACAGAGCTGTAATTTCAAAAAAAAATTGGCGCAAGACTCTCCGAACAACCTAAGCCCTACACTTTACTAGTTGACAGTCTTATTTAAAGGTGCTGAAGTAGAAATCCGCCTGATCCGTCGAACATCAAAACTACTTTCATTCCTCAACAACGAGCATCAGGATAATGTGGACATAATCTTTCAGCGAACTCTTCGATTGAGATAGAGATGCAATAGAAAAAATTATCTTGGATGGAACGGAAATTTTTCAGGGCTCTCAGATTTTTGGAAAAATTCCAACCAATGCATCATCAATTGATGCCACAAATAAAGACTTTAGTTATTTTTGATTGTATTTATGTTTTCTCGTTTTGTCAACGAGATTAAAGGCAGCATACCACGAATTTGGGGTGGTACGGATTTCAGGTGGAGTATCCGTATAAGGAATCGTAGATTATGGAGATCGGGGTGGTTCCCTTCATCTCTCCCTGAATCACTGCAAGCAGCCAGCCCCTGAATGCTGTTTTGTACGATGCCTTTTGCAATTGCAGCTCGCCACAATTGCACGCGTAGCGTTTCTTACTGCCTATCGGAGCAGTCCGAATTGATTTTCGACGAATCGCAGAGCGGAGGCGGCGCAAGGGGTGGAGCGTTGCAATAGATGGCGTCGTATAAAACAGCATTCTGGAGGTGGCTGTCTGCAGTGATGCAGGGAGAGATGAGCGGAGCTACCCCCATCTCTATAATCTACGACCCCGTATATGGTATATGGTATATCCACCTTTCGACAACCTCGCCTTTATCCAAGACATGGTTCGAGCTTTTTTGATACAATGCATATCCCATCAGGCTCCTCCTCTCCCCTAGCCAAGCTTCGATATCGTTCTGTGTACACCACGCAAGAACTCCAAACAGGAGAGAACAAACTGACTAGCCTTACTGACTATCGGGGCTAGTGAGCCACTGCATCTCACAGAGTGGTAAATGGCAAGTGATATCTTCGCATCGTGCCGTATTTTACCGAAATGTTGTCTGGAGGGTACCCAGGAACTGCTTATGGGACAATCTTGTAGCTTACAGATTGTTACGAAAGAAATAAAGGCATTAGTAATAGATTAGTGCTCATTTTGGTTATTTATGTGAATTCCTGACTGAAATCCAGAATGCTTCCTGGCAGATATATTTTCTAGAAGAAAAAAGAAGAAATATTTGTTAATAAGTGATTGGAAGCTGAACTTTTGAATCATCTCAAAAGTAAATTCTAGATTTCCGACAGAAATCCATCCATGAATAACAGAAATGAGTGCTTATCAATTACTAATGAATTTATGCCGCTCGTGTCACTCTCTGGGCTATAAAATTGTCCCACATGCAGTTCCGTAACACCATCCAGATATCTCTACGTAAGGATAATGCACAGTGCGTAGATCTCATTCACCTTGGGACAATCTATAAGAGCGCGGTGGTTCACCAGCTTCGCTGAGTCAGTGAGATTGGTCAGTTTCTTTTTTTCCTTGGAGTCCTTGCGTAGTCTACTTAGATTGATAACGAGGCTTGGCAAAGATAGAGGAGGACTTTGATGGGATATACATGGAATCAAAGAACTTGAACCATTTTCAGGCTTTTTTAATGACGAATTTGTCGAAATATCAGCCCAATAATAAAGTTTCATCAAAACCTCGTTCCCATAACAAGAAAACATGAATACAGTTCCCAATCCCGAGAAGGAGAGATCACTTGGATATTGTGTAATCTGAAATCTAATAGACAATTGCCTGTGCTCACCTTTGGAAAAATTTTGGCCATTTGGGATTTAATGCCGCGAAAGGCTCTTCGTCAGAAGGCTTGAACACAGCAATATTCTCCAAATTTTCGTCTCGTATGAAATAAGAACCTCAAAATTTGAGTGTTTTCATGCGTTTCAAAACAGCTCGATTGCTGAGGTAACTTTTTATTTGGAATTTTGCGACGGATCATGTTTCCTGGTGTGCTTGTGGGCAGGAACACGGCACCGAACATTATAATGTATAAGTCAGGAAAGTGGATCGACGCCGAACATCGACAACTGCTCGGTAACTTTTGTAGAGTAAGATATGAGAAAGTTCAGTGCTTCCTGTGAGAAAAGGAGCTACATATAACGGCAGTTATGAGCGGTGTTTTACTTCTACTTCAGCAAGGTTGGCGCAGCCCACAGCCTCATTTTTTATAGGAAGTACAGTACATATATTTTACAAAGCAGCACTAAGAATGGATTTTTTTAATGTGTTTTCGTCCTCTCAGTGATGTGAGGACGATTTGAGGAGGAATGAGGATAAAACTGTTTCAAAAAATTGTCAATTCTTCACTTTCTAACTTATGCGTATCTGCAATACAACAATTATATGAATGTAATCCACGCGTTTACATAGCCATATGATGTGTTGTGCTCGACAGGTTTCGCCATAGGTGTGAGGGCATTTTTCTTGAGGAACTTCCTAGCCAGCCTCAAAGACAAACACGCACTCACACTTGCGAGGAGCGGCAAATAAGATCGAAGTAGTTATTGAAAATAAGCCATGTACTGTTACCACATAAGCCTTAATTAGCTCTCAGCTTTAATTGAAAATTTCTACCACCTACCTGAACTCCCAACGGGAATAAGAATGGGATGTATTCCCTGCTGAAGCGCCTTTTGAGCTTCCCAAAAAACATTTTTGAACTCCTCATCTCCGTATGGACTATAAGCAAGGAAGGTGGAAATTTTTGAATTGTATATGCATATATATCAAATTAGCACTTTAAAGTCTCCTTTGACAACGTAGTTTTTTACTTACTAGACATATCTAAGCAAATAAATCAATTAATAAAACAAAGAAAAATATTTCCCTTGAGATGTAAAACTGGCGGTGTTTGTAACTTGGCGAATCCACGAAAAATGTGAGTGACTTTATTAATGTTTCATAAGAATGTGTGTTTGGATGGTATCAAGATCCAATTGATTCTTGGAGATTTTGTGGCTTATACACATCGGCAACAGCATTGTTTATTTTACTTCTATGTAACACATTCGAAGAAATATTCACCTTAAAAAGAGCCAGATACGTCCATTTCTATTCCAAGTCTCCTCCTCTTCCTATTTCCTACCACTATTAGCTTTCTTTCTGTGTTGAGATCGCCAGTGTTCTCTTGCAGAAGAGGAAGAGGTATAGTTGAAAGAAGGAGAAAATAGTTCCCACCCTTCGCCCCGCCCCACGCTTTGTGCCGCCGTTTGTCTACTGGTTTCCTCCGCCGGGTTTAACGATAAAGGCGGAGACATGGTTATCAACTAGATCATTATAAAATCCTTGTTCTCATGAAATTTGTATGAGTCATTGGGGATTTTTTGTTTATGACAATGCGAAAACATTCTAACAAGCTCAAAGCCCATTCTCCATTTTGGTTTCAGTTGAAGCGTAAAAATCGCGTAAAAATCAAAAACAAAACATTAGCAGAATGAATAATGCACGAGGAAATTGTATTTCAACATCTCCTTAATGTACTGGCCTTTATTTTATTTCCAAATATGGTAGAATATTCATGGTTTTAATTCATTGTACAGGTGGCCCAGGGAAATTTGAATGTAGTAGCAGCCCGAGCGAGTCAGTATATAGGTGGGAATGGTATCGTTCAGTATGCAGCTACTTGCAATTTAGTAACTACGGACTAGTAGATCGGTGAACAACGTGCGTTTGCTACGAAGTCTCATCGCAGAAATGGTGATAGTGCGACAGCCACTCAAAGGGGAATTCCGACTTCATTACAGTTTAGGACGTCATACCTGCGGCTTGCTGTGACCAATTTGCTGCGTCATCACTGAATGGATGAATGAATGAATGAATGAATGAGTGAATGAGTGAATGAGTGAATGAATGAATGTTGAAATGGTGAAGAACCAGTATAAAAGTTATGAGAAAGTTCAGCCGTTAAACAGCAGCCACACTATTACCATTTCAGTAAAATGACTTCACAGCAAATGCTCGTTGTAAACCGATCCATGGGTCCATGATTACTAAATAACAGATGGTCGTTTTCTGGAAGATGCCCACCTATAAAGCAACTTTTCAGACTCGCCACTACTGCATTCAAAATTTTCAAAAAAAAACTACTACATTCAAAATTTTTTTAGGCCACCCTGTATCTGTCGGTCCACCTCTTTCGTCCATCCACATGTTGACAGCTCTTTATTACAACACAGGATCTCAAGCCAGAAATAAAACGAAAAAGTCCGGTTTTTTCCCAAAAATTTGGACGGAAACCGTTGTTAAACAACTGCGTTTGATAGAATTTACAATCAGTACCATTGATTTTCGCAGGAAAACTACTGCAAAACGTACTTGGGCCTTTCCGATACCACATATTCACAACTTTTCGCCTCTTCCGTTGACACAGATAAGAACGAATTTTCCTGCTGCGTATTTGTATGAACGACTGATTTGTGTGGCGAATTTTGTCGTATAGATTTTACTGTCATATGATTTGGAGCTGAAAAATCAATTACGATTGTCAGTTGTAAATAGCATACTGAGTATGTAACGTATTCTGAGCGAACTCCCGAGTTCCCGAAACCGCCTTGTTGTTTACCGTATTGAGGTAAATGTTGCAAATATTAACTTCTCTGTTCTGTTGCAAAGAACTACAGCTCACGAAATGTCAATGATGGCACCAATTACCTTTATCTCCTTCTTTAAACTCAAATTTTAGAAATTATTATTCCCCCTTAATGATGTCGAGAAGTTCCGTCAAATTTAAAGTGCAAATTGTCAGATTCCTATGCAATAGACAGAGATCTGACAAATAAGCAGAAAAAAAGCATCTGGAGAACTTCTTCATCGTAAACTCCGAATGTACCGAATGTATGCAACTGCTTGACTACGATTTGCCTTCAATTGGAGTAAAACAGTTGAAGAGGAAGTGCGCGAGTGTATTGGGGCAGAGATGTTATGCTCATCCGGCGCCCAACACTGTAGCATACATGGGAAAGCGATCCTTCTACACTTTCACTAATAAGAAAAATGGTGGCACTTCGTACCAAACATTTCATGTTTTACGCCGACGTTGCTAGAGTGACAGAATTTTAATTTCTCAAGCTATAGAGATTTTCCAAGCTCAGCTCTTCAGAACTGTGACATTAATGGTCCAATGGAACCATTTGACTTTACAAAAACAGAAAACACCTTCGTTTTGAAGAACAAACCTTCCGATTGCATTTTGATCATGGGCATAATTCGATGCGTCTATGATAAGTGCAATTTCAAATGCGTACAAAGCCAGATGTCCGGTTAAGACTTCAAACAAGTTGCAACAAACAGAAACGTATGCAAAGACGTATCTTTATATTGATTGCGACTTAGAGTTTTAGGTTTGTGATAGTTATAGTCGGGCCAAAACGACATGAAGCTAGGTGCATCTGGGTGAGCGACTGCGCTCGAAGAGAGAATTACTGCATGGTAAGAGGGACCATTGCGAACAGCAGCAATGAATGGTGATAAAGAGTCCCCCTTGATACTAACAGTTACACGTAAACGCACCGCTTCGACCGCTGCCATTTGCGTAATTCTACCAAGCTCCATGTCGCTTTGACCCGACTAGACCCAGTCAAGAAAAAGCGGGTCTTCGATTGCACTAAAATTGTTCTATAGGCCCCATTCAATCTGCATGAACGAGATTCTGCTTACTCAACCAATTCTTATCCGCTTCGAAAATACGGCCTTTCCGCCCGCGACCAGTTCTGCACTGGCCGGGTTTCATGTAGATCACCAGTGCCAAACGATTAACCATTGGTGGTGTCGTCTTCTCATACCGTATTTCTTACAGTTGTACATAACCAATACATCACTTGGATTATATTCTTTCTCGAAATATCGTTGACATTTGCTACTAGATCAGGTGAATGTGAAGAAGATATCAGTCCATTGCTACCACTAATTCCATTCCGCTGCGTCGCCTACTCAGCTATTCAGTACCAGTCGATTGAACTATCACCTCCAAGAATGGGAATGCAAGTTGATAGTTGAGAACCATCTATGTGTTCTAAGAATGTTTTTGGACTCCAAATCCAGCTTGATTCGAGAGTTTTGAAGTGAGCCCAGCCATCAAAAGAAGCCATTAGCCAATGTTTCAATTTAGTGTTTCTATTCTCCCAGATCAATTTGGCACCATCGACCTCGGAGGGATGAAGGGCTTGGTGAGCGTCAGGGCGGATTCGAACCTCCAATCGATTGTGTAGACAGCGAAAGTGTGAAGGGATCACTTCAGGACTTTGCTGAAGCGGCAAGCACCATCAGTTCCTCAACTTGGGCACGTTGATAAACCGGCATATGCGGTTAGCGAGGAACCACCGACCGAGTCGGAGGTTCTGGTCTGTATCCAAAAGATGAAAAATGGAAAATCTAGTGATGACGACGGGACCGGCACAGAAATGCTGAAATATCTTCCTCCGTCTGGGTTTTATGAGATGATAAAGTTCGTCCGTTCAATATGGATAGACGAAAGGATACGTGACTAGAGACACGTTATCATATATGCTCTCCACAAGAAGTTATCCGTCACGGACCCTAGGTATTATCGAGGAATCTCTTTGCTGCGTGTTATGTGCAAGGTATAGGAGCGGATTATCCTGGACCGACTCATTAAACATCGCGAAGAAACGACGCGCGACGAGCAAGCCGGCTTTCGTCCTGGCCGATCTACGATTGACCAGGTGTTCATCGTCAGGAGAGTGATCAAAATCTGGCAGCGGTATTCGAAGCCAATGCAATTAGCGTTTCTGGACTCTGAAGACGGTTTCGGCTATCCATCGCGGCTACGCGCTCCGCGCCGATGGAGTACCAGGAAAGCTCGTTTGCTAGCTTGATGACACGAATCAAGGAACAACCGCTGCAGTTCGAACGCCAGCCGGATGTACAACACCGCTCGAAGTGGTAACTGGATTAAGACAAGGAGCAGTGGCAGGACCCTGTTCACTTTCGCCACCGATGGCATTGTGCGAAGAACAGTGGATCAGTGTCCTGCCGATATCATTCTACCACCATCAGGGCGCCCCTTGACCGATCTCGAGTACGCCGAAGATGTTGCTATGTTCGCGGAATGCAGTACGAAATTTCAACATGTCGTCATCCTTTCGAAGCTGGCTGCAGTCTATGGACTACGTCTACTCCCAGATAAATACAAGCAGATGTGGATCTCTTCAAGGCTTCGAACGGGAGTCGGGGTGGACGAACAATCGATAGAAATCGATCGTCGATGAGTTCTGGTAACCTGAGCTGTAAGATGCAGAACAACGGCAGCTACAAGAAAGATATTCAGCAGAGATGCGCTAGGGCCATTTTCACATTCAACTCCTTAACGAAATGCCTGTGGTTGACTCCCATCACCAACAAAGTCAAGCTGCGAATCTACTTATCCGCAATTTGTCCCATCATACGTACAAACCTGAGACTTCGGCAGCACCATCTACGGTGATGGAAGTGGTAACGGAACGAAAGCTGCTTATACGGCTTCTTGGCTTCTTTTTGGCTTAGGGAATGCCACAATGAAGGTGTTTACGCAGAAATTGAGGTGGTATACCGGCGAATGACACGTGGATGATATCAACATCTTGCACTGCCATCGAAAGTGGCTACAGAAAATTGTCTTCTCTTCTTTGGTCGTATATTAAGGAGGCCGGCAGATCGTCTTGTTCAACGAGTTCTGAGAAGTTTGTCGGGTTCGAGCTGGATGTAGCCAACTGGCCGAAAACGGAAGAACTGGACTGAGGTATTGAGAGGGAATCTAGGGACACTCTGCGTAGATAGGCAGTTCAGGCGAGACGTAAAGTTTCGCAGAATATGGAATAGCGACGAATATATTGATTCTGTTAAAGCTCTCGCAGCAGATCGAGAAGGTTGGGCAGAGCTGTGTTCAAGGACGGCACACCTCGGTGAAGATGATCGTGTCAGGCGATGATACCAGCCCACAGATTAAGTCAAGTAATTCAGGACCATATTGAACTGAAAAATTGGACCGGATAAAAAGGTGGTTACATGAGTTCCCCTGTTGTTTATGTGATTTCCCATATGCTATGCGATGATGAATACATTGTAGGAACAGTTGGACCCCTATTTGTACGAATTAAAGGACACCTGGACGGCTGCGAGTGCGACATTAGATGGTCGTAGGGTGCGGCGTTATGACGGAAAAGATCGCGTAAAGCCCTGGATCTACTCCAAGAGCCCAAACATGAATAGCAAAGAGGGATACCTCTGTGACTTATTGGAAACTCGCACCCTATTTAAGGCAACTATTTGGTTGCGCTAGTCACCATGGGTATCTAGAAGCGGCAAAAGGGTCATCTGATCCTAAGCTGTGCGCTCCCATTTGTAGCTATGAACTCTAACAGTGTGCTTAGGATTTAATTTGTTGTGCTCGTTGGGCATTTGATCGGATCCGACACGTTCGTTTCCGTCTTTTCATGCTCTGAAGAAGGTGAATTCGCCGAAATGTTAGCCAGGAAGACAGGATTGTAACAACGTCGTGCACAAGTCAGCCTAAGAATATAAATATTTCCAGATTGAATTCAAGCTTACACTTTTCTGTCAAAAGTCTGGCTGTTTTAATGCTGGCGTCGTCATCGTGTTGATAAGCGGTTTGTGACTCTACTGCTACGTCACCACCAACTGAAAAGGATCCCTTCATTGTTGAGCAAAACCAATAATTCAGTCGATTTTTTGTAGCAATATACATGCATTTACTTTATTCTATAGTTGAAAGGTCATGCTGGTCAAAAAAGTTGTTATCTTTAGAGAGGGCTCACAATGTTTAGATTTTTTTTGGTGAAATCTTGCAAGGAAAAGTACGTTAATAAGACTAAGAAACGAACCGAGTGCCATAAATACACTATAAAAATGAAAAACCTAACAAGTCATTTGTTGTCGAAATAGGTCAATGTAAACAACCCTTATCCCTTTCTCCTTTGAGTAGAACTACATTGTCTTCGGGGAGCATTCCTTGAAAGCCGTCGACCAATGAATGAATGACTGGACTCATCAGCTCAGTTTTCACACATATTCACTTTCGTTGTAGAAAATCACATGAAGTAGAATTTGTGTCAACATAGAAATACAGGAATGTACGGAATTATAATTTCTGTGTTACAGAAATAAACTGACCTAATGTAACCCAATGTTAACTTACAATGTTTTACCGAGAAATGAAATCCAGAGATGTGTAGAACTTCTTCAGTACCTGTACGACATCCGTGGAATCGGGTCAAAACGACATGAATCATGAGTGTATTTGCTGTGCATTTGCGTACGCACTCGAAACGGCGCGGCGAAGGCAGCAGTTGGAACCGAGGCGGGACCGTTGCAAACTGCAGCGATGGTTGGTGCCAGCAATAGTTTCACACAACTCTTTGCCGTTACGCTTCACCGACGCGCTACGAGAAAAGTTGCGTACGCAACTGCATACGTGCCTCATGTCGTTTTGACTCTACCATAATATCATCGCTCTTATGGTGACTGATTTGTCTGTGTGTACGTTCACACATCTGTCAACTTCTACTCATACAGATTCAAATTTCAGTGCTATATAAGCTAATGTTTCCAGGAAGATAGACTTAGAATAAGTTTCTTCAAACAAAAAAAAAAGAAGTTCTGCAGAATTTTCATATTCCCTTAGTTTTTTGAAAGTTTTTGTATATTTTCCATCTGATTCACAAGTTTTTCATGGGAAATCAAGAATTCTTACATCTCAAAAATTGAACTCGGTTATGAGAAAAGCAAGAGTGCTGTGAAATGTGACTATCTTATCGCAACACTAAAAATTTTATTGCACATAAGAAATGTTCAAAATGCTAAGCGCAATGTTTTAGTGATCCCACTGAAGCATTTCTTACATTCCAAAGAGTATCTGGATGCTTAGAGTTAATAGCTCTCGTCACTTTAAAGTACAGACGGGTCGGGTGTGGCACAGTTGGTGAAAGGTTCCACTGTGACTGCACTGTCAATAGGTTGAAACCGTCCTAGTGCCAAGCAAACTTTTCAGTCGAGTTCGGGAGGATAAGAACACAGCCTTGGTACCTCGGCTAGCTTCTGTAGCTAGCCTCAATGTAGGCTCGATACGCGTTCGTAAACCTCATACGATCCTGAGTTGGAATGGACGCAATAACGAATCCAGAACGGATTAATTATCTCCAGTAACTTTATCCGTTGCCCTTTTCAAGTTACAGACATATGTCTTCTTGACGAACAAACTCATTATCGTCACCTTTCGTTTATTTTTCAACAACTTCCATAGTTTACATTTTACGTCGTTAATACAGTACGCACACATAGGATGCACCGTAAAGTGATTAGAATTGTAGAAAGAAACAGTAATAAAACAGTAAATGTTAAACGTGTTCCCAGACTTCTTGAATTATAGGACCATCAGTACGATGTAATCGAAATGTGCTAAATACTGCTCCAACAGAGTAGAAAAATGGACGGCACACGTAAATCACGGCTGTTGACCAGATGATGAGTATTTGAGCGAGTACGATTCTCACAAGAGTGAAAGTGGGCTGAAAAAAAAAACAAATCGTTGGTGTTACTTTCCGCTATCATTGATTGTATCGAGAATTATTTCAGTTATCTTGAAATGCATTCGATTCAACTTTGCTTAACATCGAAATCGAAGAGGTGTTAACAGTGCAATGCACACAGTACGGAACGTTTGAAAGCATGTACAGCCTTCAAAATCTGGTCGCACTACTATGTCTACAGTTACATATTCTTTGTCTGGAGTGAGCTTTCGCTAATTTCTAAGGATTCCTTTTCTGGATACTTCTCATGTCTCTGTATCTTTGCATCCTTAATTTACGCAGCAAGAATATAAATTTAAAATAATGCTTAAAGGGAAAACAACTGGCTTACATGGACCTTTTTGTAAAACCAAAATTTCAGAACGAAAAAAAAACGCCCATCCAGACTTTGATATACAACAAGATATCGACTATACCCTACAAGAAAAGTAGTGATTGATGATTTTTTTTTCACATCTTTCGGGTGAGGAATAAAATTCTATTCTGAGAATTGCCTTCAAACCTTCTCATTCGGTTTAGCTGAATTATTTATTTTAGGTGACAGCAAAAGGCAAAGATTTTGTCACCACCTCTGTCCTAAAAAAGGTAATCCTCAACCAACAAGAAATATCGTTGTTCTTCTCAACGAGTTCTTGACCCCATAAATCAAAAACAGATCGCGAAAATAGTCCTGTAGACTTTTGTTACAGGATGATACTGTTTTTGGAAAAGCAAAGCAAAGTATTTGCATGTAGATGAAAATATCATTTGTTAGAGTAAGATTAATCGCTAATTGATTCTTGTCACTTATTTTAGTTGCGGCTGTGGTCACTGAAACTTATCAAAAATTGCCAACAAACCTGAACAATCCATATCCTCGCAAAGGTGAACAAAGCGAAAACGAGTCCAGCAATGAACACGATGGGCAGACCAAGTATGAGAGTTAATATTTTGTAGCAATAGATCCGTGTTATTTCGAACACCTGAAAAAAAGCATCGCATAGCAATATTTGGTTCTATGACGCAGATAATACACATCTGGTCCAATGCTTCTTCTGCAATTCATACTAAGACGGTGGTTGTTTGGGTTTTTGTTGTTGCTTTCGGTGCTTGATTGGCAACAGTTTGACCAATATCTTCAGAGTTTTAAATCACGTCGCTGAGATCATAGTTCTCTTCAATTATGTAACATTAAATTAATCAGAAAGCAGAGGTACGCTAAACACTGAGGTCTGAGGCACTTCTCCAAAATTTTCTCGAGGGTGTTCAAATTCGCTGGTTCCGCTACTGCTCCGCTGAGTGGCAACGCGCTCCACTGTATCGTGAAGTGAATTACAAGAGCCGATTTGGATGAACAACAAATGGAGGGGAAAACTCAAGGGATAACAGTTAGAAAATCAAGTTGTGAGTAGAGTAACATGCGAAGTTTTCCTAAGCTTCAAATATTACCTTTTTGGAATCTTTATAGGACCTGGATACGGAATTGTTAAGATTTTATCACATCTTAAACTTCCTCGAATTAAATGAGTATAGTGGATCCAGAGGTGTGGCGAGAATCTTTCGTTTTAAGCATGTTTTGCAGTTTTTTTTTGAGCTTCTCAAAGCAGTCGTCCAGAGGACGATTTATAAAAGATACGGTAGGAGGAAACCAAGGAATGTAACGAAATTCAAGGAAACAGTTCTTCTTCACTCACTCTATAGCTACAGGTCCAGACGCAGGCAACACTGTGGTATTCCGGATCTGGCTCGGCAAAAATATCGAGAAATTTGACCTGAAATTATGGTGGTTGCTTCCCATCTTTTATCTTTTGGATCTTGGGATTTCATTAATTGGAGCTTGTTCTGTAGTTCGAAGCTTCAGGTGAATAAAATTTCAATAACTCGTTAAAAATTACTGAATGCTAACTACACAATGCTCAGTCAAAAATGAGTGAGTAAATTATAATTTCGGCTTTTTGTTTTTGAAAGCGTTTCGAACAAACCTTCAGGTCTTTATTCACGCCATTCCGGTCACGGTTCTCCAGATCCAGATGGTGGGCGATTACTTCTTTCGAACTGTCAAGGTTGAAGTCGAATGCTGTCTGAGGATTCTTTTCCTTCACTGTATGTTCTGGCATGGGCAGAGGTGTTTTCGGCTGCAACACATATATAGAATGTCATACTATGCAGTTGAACTGTAACATCAGGAAAAGGTCACATGGGTAGCAAAGTCCATGAAAATCATGCATAGAGGATACGGAGTCCTGTGTTTGCACGCACTTGCAGTAGTAGCGTCGCTAATGCTTTTGAATTGTAGATAATAATTTCGCGTTACTTAGTTTCACTACAGAATCCTTTTTTTTGTAGGGTGGGGGGTTTAAGAAAAAAATCAATAAAATGGTCAAAATTTTCCTTTTCTCTTGAACAGAGTAGTACGCGCGTGGCATGGAAACAGATTTTTTCCCCAATCCTCATTCAAGCTTCTATTTATATGGTGTGCTTTGACAATGCTACTACCGTAAATTCATTGGATTCTAAAATTAAAGTCCACTTTTTATGTAAAACTATATCCCCTAACCGGGAGCGTTGGTTTTTTTTAGAATCTACTCTTCTTTTCTCGAACGTACGTATCCATGCTCAAAGATATATCACAGGCATATCACGAAATTGATGATGTTGGGGCCTCTACGAGACAATACAGAGTTCGGGTTGTAGATCACGAGTATGAGTGTGGTCACGTTTATTTTCTTCTAATCGTCCCGAAAAATGGCGTGGGAAGCGGTCTTCGCTGCTACGAGGTACGTTGGAACGTGCCGCGTAGTAGCGAGCGAGCGGTCGACGATCAATGAGGTGCTTTCGGCGGACTATTCAAGTAAAGCCAATGAAGAGGCTGCTGAAGGACGTACAGCAAGGTGGCGCGTTCTTCCGTGCCGCATAGGAAGTAAGGCGGCCCCTACGCTGTTTTTCAGGGCGATTAGCGAGATTGAGAGTGCCCAAGTTCATGTTAGTAATAGAGAACTCAAACTCTTTATTGTCCCACAGAGACCTCGAGCCTCGATATCGTCATTTTCGTGATAGGCGCTGCCTTTAAAGGCAGCACTCACGATAAATAAATGTTTTCTGATTCATTGATTCTTTTGAGAACATTGAACCATCGGGACCGCAGCATTCGAGCCAGTAACTGTTACTTCCTTATCTCTTGCGAACAGTGATGGCTTTACTTCCCCATTGGTTTAGCTTCGTCAGAAATCTGCCCGTGATAGTTGCATTTTCGTTGGTCTTCTTCCTACAGTCACTAAATTCAAACTCTAATTAGTCTTGCGAATATGGTCTGATAAAGTCATTTTGCGTTATTTTTGTTTCTTGAAATTTTTAAAGATGATAAGAAAATAGCGGTGATATTACTAAAGAATGAACGAGAGGCACGAAAGAGACATCAGCTATCGTCTCATAGATTGATTTATATTGATTCGAACCCGATATCGTCGAGCCGCCGATCTCGTCCTGTACGCTCAGATCCTGCGTTCATTCTCATACTTGAGCTTCCAGAAGAAAAAGTAAACTATTGCTGTTTGTGGAATCTTTTTAAATCCACTGACATTCTTTGCATTTATAGGTCACACACATTGATCGTAGACGCTAAAATCAATCACTTTTTGCGAGTGAGTGCTGCCTTCAAAATCATTACGATATCACAACGGGCACATTCTCAATCCTTCTTTTTTTCGTTCCGATTCTTTCTTTTTTCTTATGCAGCCGAGTTGGGATTTTTTGTTTTGATATTTTCTATAATACTGTAACTAGGCCAACTAAAAACATTGTTTTTTTTTATCTACGATTCCATTTGCGTACTTCTCCTCTTTGCATGATTGATGGGTAGAAACAAAGGAAATAAGAAACGACAAAGAGTAGTCACTCGCACTTCCAAATAGAAATGAATTACATTAGGGCGGGGGCGGTTTGACTCGGCTGGCACTACATATTTCGCTTCCTCTGGCGCCGGCTGCACGTCGATCTGTGTCACCTGAAAAGCAACAACTCGCCAACTCTTCGCTGGAATCTCATCACTGCTCTGGAAGTGACTGTGTTACTTTCGTAGTTCTGGATACACTTTCGTAGCTTGCTTCTTCGTGTACTTCATTGACGTAATGGCTTGGAGAATTGTCGTTTTTTGAATGCCTTGGAGATATGGAACTGCCAGAACTTTTCCTGCTCATGTCTTTTGTTTCTGAAAAAAGAAATAATTTCTTACGAACGAAAAAACGACTTTCGGAGTTACGAAGAAAAACAATGATCAACAAACAAGAAAAACTTAAGACAAAGTGAAGAAATAATATATTGATCACTTTAGTTTCCATAAATTCTTCGCGTTTCGAGGATTTATTGCTTTAGATTGATGTCATGATACGCTCGAAGGCCGCTTTCAGTGCACAAATCGAAGAATTCCACGAATGACTGTCGAAGAAACATAGTTGCTACAGAGATATTCATTTCGTATCATTTTTGGAGATGGCTATAAGCTGTAAGTAATCTACAGTAATTCAAGAAATACTCAATTTTGAGTTGTATGTCGGATTTTTTTTTCATGCTAAAGCCATCTCCATCATTTAATTCATTGTTGCACGCTCCAGGTGATGAGCTAAACTTGTCTTCGCCCTTTTTCCTGAGTGTTTGAATCATTTCAATCGTGGGACTCTGCTTATCTATCCACAATAGATAACGTATCTCAGTCCTCACATTAAGTGCCAGTTTACAATTCTTTTCAGGACACACGTTCGATTAGAACGTACGCATAATGTGTGATTACGAAACGACAATTAATGTGCAACGTGTATTTGAATAGCATTAAAGGATAAATCCAATGGTTGTATTGGCATCGATGTGTTTAAAGGCATCACGCCATGGCGTTTTATGGATTTTCGTTAGAGTGTACCTATATCGGGTCGTAGATTATGAACAGAGTCCGCTCATCTCTCCCTGCATCACTGTAAACAGACGGTTCCGGAACGCTGTTTCTTACGACGTCCTCTATTGCGCCATCCTTGCGCCCCGCCCCCGCTTGCGATTCATCGAATGAAATGAGTTGCCCACCGAGGTGTCCGAGTGGAGGCGCGCCAGGGTGGCGCGCCAGGGTGGCGCGCTGCAATGGAGCATGTAGTAAGGAACCGCATTCCGAGAACGTCTGTTTACAGTGATACAGGGAAAGATAAGCGGAATAACCCCCCTGTATGCATAATCTGCGAGCCGACATAAGTATACTCCAACGAAAATCGATACCCTGCCAGATTCGTGGAGTGATGCTTTTGAGAAAACATAGAAATGTTAGATTAAGAGTATAAGATCGAGTTTGCCAAAGACAGTATGAGGCGCTGCAGTGAGGTTGCTTTGCTTAAAATGAGTTAAAGGCATCACCCCACGAATCTGACGTGGTGCAGATTTCAGATGGAGTATTCGTATACAGGATGGGAGACTACGGAGAGGAGGGTGATTCCGTCCATTTCTTCCTAATTGCCGTAAAAAACGGCCCGGAAGATACGGCTTCATTCGTTTTGGCGCACCATTTTGTACAAGAGGTTCGATTGGAGCGCGCCAGTCTTGTGCGGCGCCGCATCTTCCGGGCCGTTTTTTTACGGCAATTAACAAGAAATGGACGGAATCACCTTCCTCTCCGTAGTCTCCCATTCCGTATACGAATACTCCACCTGATATCTGCACCACCTCAGATTCGTGGGGTGATGCCTTTAAACAAATTTTGCTACGCAATGTGGTCGTCCAACTTTTATCCGTTTCGTTGAAAATACAAAACATCGACGGTTTTTGCTGTATTGCCCTGAGCCTAGTCAATTACAATACACGACATTATTGTTTTTCGCAAAAAAAGTGGCTTTCTGTTTCCAAACTTGGAATTGAAATGACAGGATAAGACTGCAAAGAACGAGCAGCGTTCGAAATTAGGTCAGGAAAACTTTTTATGTAAACATTAAAGGACATTTTCAACAACAACACAAACAATAACTGACAGGCAAATTTTGTGAAACTGTGCACGTTCTGGGAAATTGACCAGTTAGCCATTGATTTGATTAGTGGAGAAATTTACTGGTAAATTATCTGCTATTGTACATATGATCTCTACACTTCATGGAATGCTTTGAGACTCAGAAGATGAGACCGCACAAGACAGGGTCGGTAGAGAATACTCATTCTTTCTTCTTTTTCACTGCTCTAATCTTGTAATGGTAATTAATTACTTTTGTACTTTTACATGTATTAGTAATCGACTGCTTTCTTTACTTCACTGGTTTACTTGATAGTAGAATAGTTTACTCACTCAGCATATTCAAATAGCAAGTACATTCCAGCACGTCAAATGTAGACGTAGACTCAAGGGATGGAAATTCTTCTGCGGTAATAACCAGTTCAAATGTAAAAATAGAAAAATTTCATAATTTCATATAATCTTGTCGAGTCGAAGTTTGTGATTAGCTGGTATAGCATTGACGTATGACAGTATTAAGATGCTTCCTTAGCGTTATAACGAAAAGTTATCCATGAGAGCAAAGTAATTTCAGAGCGTTTTTTTCCTTTTTTCTACTGTGACCATGAATGAATTATAATTATAAGGCAATTGGTTTGCTTATTGTTTTGGTAAATATTATACATTGTAATATAATTAAGAATGAATTGAAATATAAGGTGTAAGGATGCAGCGGGGTGCAGAAATTATGGATATTATGGAAATGTTCTCAAAAATTCTTTATTTTGTGCATGACATTTGTACGAAAACGAAACGGTCACTTTAATTTTTTTAACCTCATCGATTAGGTTGAAGAGCTTATTATATATGTGAAGGTTTGAAATTGCAGTTAATTAGTACGATGATAAGTTCTGAATTAGTATATGAGTTGTGAGTGATTGATATTTTATGTAAGTACTATATATTTGAAGTATTTGTGATCATTACTATGATTCACCTTTATGGAATAAATCCTTCAGTTATGATTATCGTGGAAGCGCGATTAAAAAGAGAGCTTGAGGGTTTCGAAATATCCCGAGCACGCGGATGGAGCTCACGAGGACTGCTATCATCTCGTTAACTGATGCACTTTATTACATTAACAATATTTACACAACACTGCTGGCAACTGCTGCATTTGAAAAGATGACCCAATTAATTTAGAGTCTAATTCACAAAAGTGCAAAAGTGTTCAGAATTTGTCGAATGCTTCAAAGTCTTTAGAGTTTTCAATAAAATGAAAAAACAGCCCAAAGAAATTAGGAGAGTTGAGAAAGAAGACTAAGATTTAGTGAATTAAGCGACCAGTTTGTGGAGTTTTCACAAGCGTACATGGCGTCTGAGGAGGACGTGAAAGATAAGGACGATGCTCTGCATAGTCCTTACATTGCACTTTGTTTCTCCTAAGTATTAATGCAAAAAAAAATCAAATAAGGTTAAAATTACTTAATAAGGGAAATTAAGCAATTAAATTCCGATTATTATTGAAGGAAAAAGGGAGCTCACTGAAAGGTTCCTAGGAGCAATTATATGGGAAGTAGATCTTGCAAAAGAAATGGAGGAAAGAAATCTCAGCATATCTCACTATTTGTGGATTTGCATATCTAAATTAATGACGCCAAAAGTGACAATTTCGGGATCTCACAACGAGTAGATTGGAGTAGAGGTGTAGTTCACGCCCTTAGTGATGCAGATTAACGTGTGCGAAGGGGCCTTGCCTGATTCCATTCCCACATCGGTGCAACCTAATACAGAACTGAGCGAAATGCCGACCTCGCTGGCCTCTCGCGTTTGTGACCTTGCTTTTCAAGCACTGATACCAATTTGAGAACATTTACCTAAGTAACTAAAAAATCTTTCTTTAGATTACCTTAGAAAGCACGAACGTCTCTTGCAGATGTAAAAATTATCATCATTGTATGAAAAAACCAGTCATCGTGTCTCTACATAATAACTCTATATAACGGAACTAGGTCAATATAAGTAATGTCGATGATTACCTGAAAGCACCTTCTATGGCATAGCGATATCCGCAATCAAAAATCGTCACTGTTTCCGCCGTATTTCGCAAAGAAGAATGTTAAAACGACCATTGCTGGAAGATATCGTCTACGGACTATATATACCTGTGATCGACCGATTTCCTTCAAAGGTTGAGTCAAACCCAATCACTGGATCAGACGATGTTCCATCTCTCTTTCTCGCTTTGCCTCGATCCTCATGAAAATTCAGAATAGTAGCGATGAACACGGTTCTCCGCCCCCTCGTTCAAGCGGTCCATCCAATTTTATCTTCCTTGGCATATGCAGTGCCGGCTCTGTTCTTCTGTCTTCGACGTAGATTTGAACTTCGAATAGCCTCTTTCGTCTGCGTGAAGCGAGATGCTCCTGGCCTTTCATCTGAGCGGTCTGTGGCGCCAACCACGTCTTCTTTCTGCTTACAAAACGCCAAGGACTCCGAAGCATAGCTCGAAGCAGGTAGTACGGTGGTGTTAAAAAGGTAAGCACGGAGCCAGGTGTTCTTGGTCTTCTTCACTACATCCTCAATTCTTTTCTATGTTCCCTAAGACGCTCGTTTTCTCTTTTCGGATATTTTACACCTTTCATCAAAGTCGACCGCCATTGGTCTCGCCTGATTGATGCTTGGTGTATCAGATGAGTGTATCGCGGCAATTTTTACTTCAAGAGTATGATAATGTGCACGTGTTAAAAAGTTTTGATGGAGCAAATGATATAATCACTTACGCACGATTTAAATAAGCTGTATGGGGTTTGATTTCTTTATCAAAAGAAAAAAGAAAAACGGGGGTCTCCAAGTAAAATACTGACCCCTTTAAGAAGAAAACCATTGAATCTTCCATCAATGCCCAAGCTTCCTAGATATAGAAAAATAAACGAAAAAAAATTGCGAGGAAAAGAAAAATTTAGTTCTGTAGCCGAAATTCACAAAAAGTGCCACTAGTTCCAATTTTTATTGCTGTATTAAACGAATTCAGTCCACCGACTGAACATTTTCTAGAATTGCTCTCCATTAGATAGCTTGATATTCTAAAACTGAGAAGTTTGCTATGCGAAAGGGTCGCAAAAATGGAATAATGAAAACTTTGGGAGGCGTTCCAGGAAAGAATAATGAGACACAAAACAAACTTTCACGAATTTCACATGTAGTGAATGCAAAAATAGAAATTGAATGACCAAAAGTTAGTTCCAAGAGCAGTGAGAGGAAGCCAAGAATTTTTCATGACATTAGAAGCCGCCAAGGGTAGGAAAAGTTATCAAACCCGCAAGAAAGAAACAGCAGAAACGTTTCAAGGCAGCGAATGCTACAGAACAAGCTGAGAGAGACCAAGTACTTGTGCCCACACCCCGTTATCTTATCGGCCTCACGAAAGATTACACAAAGTTGTTGGTACAACAATCCTGTTCGCCAGAACTATAATTTTCCATAAAGACAAAAACGAATTTCTCACCAAGAAGAGAAAGACGGGAATCTTTCATTTGCATTTCAGTATTTGTTCGCTAATCTTGCTGAGATCAGTTAACCTCTGCCCAATTCATGAGTATTGCAGCTTTATATAGTTCTGAGTGACCATTTCAAGTTGTGTGAAAGGCATCACCCCACGAATCTGAGGTGGTACGGATTTTCGTTGGAGTATTCGTATACGGGGTCGTAGATTATGGGGAGGAGGGTGATCCCGTTCATTTCTTTTTAATTGCCGTAGAAAACGGCCCGGAAGATACGGCTTCGTGCGTAGCCAGCCCTGTGCGGCGCTGCATCTTCCGAGCCGTTTTTTACGGCAATTAGGAAGAATGCCGTAATTAGGAAGAACTCATGTTCTATTTACGCACCACGTACTGATAGTAAAACGATAAATCCTAAAGGGTGCCTCTGCGTATCAGGGATGAGCCAAGGCGTTTTACCACAATTACTAATCGTTGAGGTTAATCAACACGCACTGGCCCACACAATTACTTGCAGGACCAAACCATGTGTCAGATCAGTGTCTTTACCCTCCCTGACAAGCCTGGTACCAATCTATCACCTTCGAGATGATGAAGGGCTTGGTTGACGTCAGTGCGGTTTCGAACCATAGGTCGTCCAGTCAGTGCCGGACTTCTCACTGACTGCGCTACACCAATAAAACTCATTTTTGCAGAAACGTTCTGTTGTTGTTTCCGTTGTTTCTTGTTCCTAATTCTCTTTTCCCTTTTTGATATTTCAGTCTTTTTTTCCTGACGTTGACTGTAAGAAAATCTTAGTATTTCAAAAGTTGTTTGTGGGAAAATCCTTTGTTATGACCTTTCATTTGGAGATTTTGAGGCGAAAAAAAGTTCTATAAAAGAAAAGAATGGCACTCAAACATTCCGCAAAGTTCAGAAAATGCGCCAGGACACTTCGTTGCATTTTCTGACTGTTTTTTTGAAATGAAACGATGGAACATATGCATGAACCCAGTATTTCTCAGATTTGCCGTGCATGTTTGCACGACTCCGAATCCACGCAAAATCCATGCAAAACGTGAATTTAATAGTTTAGAAACTCACCTGCTGTGCTTCACTTTTTTAATTTGATAGATTTCCCGGCTTTTCGCAGAAAAATGATCTGCCAGAAAACTAGCATGTGAGGAAAGTTTTTAAAAAAATACCTTCTGACAACATTCCAAGCCCTACTTTTCCCTTTAATGAGAATCGTACACGAAATTCCGACAAACCATTTTTTTCACATCCAGTCGATCGTTAAAAACGTGTATTAGATTTTTCTCTGCAATTGTTTGTAATACAAAAGTTGGAGAGATGTTAAAGGATACGGTAATGAGTGTGGAAGGAAAGGCACACGTCAGCAATGATGTTAATGAAGAAGAACGCTGAAATGAATTAGATCCTCGAAATCAACATATAAAAGTCCTATCAATTATTTTGTATGATAGTTGTATCGAAAAGGCCAGGAAACTGTGTACGATATGCAGTTCAGACGAGCGGGCTGGGTGTGTTTGTCTGTCCCTTACGAGGCTAAAAAAAACAGAGAAACTAGGTACTCATTTAGACTGAAAACCGATGATTTATTGTAAAGGAGACTTGTCAACACTCACTAAAATACTCCGCATTGAAAGTCAACACATGTTTTATCAGAAGAAATTTTAAGCTGAGGTGCATAGATATAGCTTGTTCTGTCGTTTTCCCTGGTTTCGCGTCTCAAGCAGATGATAACGTGGTGATTAGTAACAAAAAGTGCATAGAATATTCGAAAACTCAAACTTAAACAACGTGTTGAACAGAAGAGAAGGAAATAAGAAAGATCCTATCTTTCCTTTCTCATGTTTCCTCGCACATCGACAGCTACATAGAAAAAGAGACAAACACGTATCTCATTTATTGATGTCGAGGGCATCGGAGTTTTCGTACCTTGTGAGCGAAGAAAGTGTAGTACAGAAGTACATCAAGAAAGAGTAACGTAACTAAAAGCATAGGTGTAGTACGATTTCAAAAGTGAATAGAAGTAGAGAACAGGGAACATTTTAAAATCATCTAGAATCGAAGAGGAACGCATGAAAATACTTCCTGAAAAGAATCAAAAGTTTAATGGATACGAGCTGTTGAAAGCCAAATCAAGGCTAGATTGTATCAGTCAAATGACAGAAGTGGAAAGAAATAGTAATAAACGACAAAACGCTGCACTCATACAGATGGGTCGGCAGATGGCGGCTGCACACTCATGTGCTTGCGGCGCAAACGACTAACCACCTGGGTAATATTTCGTTTTTCAAGGTTTGTTACCTGCAACTTAGTCAACGAATCAGAGTTTTCTCTTCTTTCAGACAATCCAGTACGATAGTCGCCAGTCGTCGAAGTCGTGTGTCGTCTATCTTTGAAATTGATTTGAAAGTCGCCTGTCGTATTTCTTCATGACTCTCGATTCATGTCACCTTAAAAAACATCATCAATTCTACTCACCAACATCAGCAGCTGGTGAATCAAAATTGGACGCGCTTTATGAGGAGCCTGAGAGTTTTATGAGGAATTCCACAACGAGAAATCCCACAGATTCATTGTCAGGGACTTTAAAGGCATCACCCCACGAATTTGAGGTGGTACGGATTTCAGATGGAATATTCGTATACGGCATAGTAGATTATGGAGAGATGGATGATTCCGTCTATTTCTTCCTTATTGCCGTAAGAAAAACTGTTGGAAGATGCGGCGCGTGCACAAGGCTGGCGCGCTTGAATCGAACTCGCTGTAAAAGGTAGCGCGCCGGAACCCTCGAAGCCGTATCTTCCGGGCCGTTTTTTATGGCAATTATTAAGAAATGGACGGAATCACCCGTCTCTCCATAATATGCGATCACGTATACGAATACTCCACCTGAAATCCGTATCACCTCAGATTCGTGGGGTGATGCCTTTAACGTAAAACTAGAAGGGGCTGAGAATGAGGAATACAGTACCGAAAAGTTTCAATTACAGGAACAGAACGAAAGCGAACGACAGCAACCCAAGAAAGCGGCAATCGCCTTCCCGGGCTACTGTCTGTCACTGGTCATTTCAACAAGGATTTTCTTTTCATGAAGAAAGATAATCGAGGGTGGACATTGACATCGGCCCGATTTCTCTTGCATTCTGTGAAATGACATACCTGGCATGGTATCAGTGTCGTTAGAAAACATAACGTCAGTCCGACTTACCTAATACTGGTATCCACAAAGGAGTTACATGAGCCAACTAAGCCGGCAAGACGGAAAAAGATTGTATGGTATCTACATCATCACCTGCGCTGGCGCTTCGGAAGCGACGGTTAATGATCTGGCGATGCAAGCAAAGAAAATCAAATATTATACAAGGTCATCATATTGACCGAGACGAAAGGACGCCACGTGCTAAATGATGGGTATGAAATGAAAACAAAGTTTTGTTGGTCCAGCATGAGCAAATCTACAAACAGTTGTAGTACAAGTGATGCAGGTAAATCAGAGCACCTACTTTTCTTATCGATGTGGATGTTAGATCTTTTTTTGTTCGCTTGCTATCACGAGCGTGATAACCTCCAATTTTTCTTGAGCCATTTTGCCTTATAATAACCTCTGTGGTCGATTATTCACTCTCTAACTTGAATTAACGCTGTATGGTGGCCGATTTTTAGTTTTCAGCTGCAATGATGATTCATCTACACAACGTTTTCCCCAGGCCGACCGGGAGTTTCTTTGCACTAGGATGTGCAGGACATCACAGTGGTTTATCTTACCTTCATTGAATCGTATAAACAGCTACAGAATGCACATTGTATCATCTTCGTGCTCTTCATTTCTAAGTGTTGCTTATCCTTTTACTCGCTCCCCTTTTCTGTTCTGTGCAACCTTTATCAATAATGCTGCTACTATTACCATTATCGGTTCGAAGGCATCACCCCACGAATCTGAAGATGCCGCGTGTGCACACGGCTGGCGCACTCCAATCGGACTTGTAGAAAATATCGCGCAGGAACGCTTTAAGCCGTACCTTCCGGGCAGTTTTTTACGGCAATTAGGAAGAAATGGACGGAATCACCCCCTTCACCATAGTCTCCCATCCCGTATACGAATACTCCATCTGAAACCCCGTACCACCTCAGATTCGTGTGGTGATGTCTCTAACTACCAAAGTTGGAGGGATTGCCGAATGAAGTTGCTAAGTATAACGTAGACAGATAGATAACGTCATCGGCGCATCAGGTGGCGGCGTAATTGCTTGCTCTCGCATTTTTAAAATATATCTGCATTAATCTTAGCCTTAATTAACGCTTCTTCTCCTTAATTATCCGTTTTATTGCATCCCTTGTATCCGAGGTCCTTTTTTTACAATCATCACTCTTTCATTAACATTTTAACTCTTCTCACTTAGTAGTTTTATTTAATTCACTTACCCCAATCTTTTCAAACTTTCTTTTTACATATACTACCGTCAATACTCTAATTTTCGTCAACTTTGACTATTTATTTTGCTGTAAGTTTCCTCTCAATCTTTTAACCCTCTGATTTATCCTCTTTTACCTTTTCTTTTCTTTTTGCGTGCCGTTGTGATTGATTGATTGGTTGGTTATATCGATATCCGCTTGGTAGGTCATAGTTAGATCAAATCATGCCTACTAAATCTACTCGTACTGCAGAAAGACAAACCCCTCTCTCGTCCCAAGCTACATCTGGTATTGAGACGCGAGCGGTAGAATCTTCCCAACCAATGGAACCGAACTACAGTGAAATGTCTGCATCTGACCTCATTAGCTCTATTGCTGAACGGAACAAAGACCCTGTTATAAGCAAAATGTTGGCAGTACTTGCTGAAAAAGTTAAAACGGATTTTGTCGAATAGTTGGAAGCGGACAAACGGTCGCGTAGCATAGTGATAAGTGGTCTGCCTGAGTCTGGGGGTTCCTCGTCCTCCTCTGAGAGGCTGGACGACCTTGAGGAGATTTTGCTCGCGCTTAATGTAAGCTGTCGCCCAATTGACCTGTATCGGATGGGAAAACCTAATCCTTCTCGTCCGCGCCTAGTAAAAGTTGTCCTCCCGTCCCAGTTCTACTGGCGTCGCGCCCTTGCTAATGCGCGTCTACTTCGAAGTGCTGGTTTTCCCTATGTTTATATACGCAGAAGTATGACACCCGATGAAAGTAAGCGTGAGTATGAACTAAGGCAGGAGGCACGAGAGCGTAACAAAGGTAAAAGTAAGCGAGAGTGGGTGGTCTACCGCGGCGAGCTGTGGCGCACCTCTGACATTAAGCGGAGAACGTCGGGAAACGAATAAAGCTGCACGGTGTCTCTTCAACATTAAAATCATATTTATTTAACGCACGTAGCCTAGTCAATAAAATTCATCTTTTGCAAATGTTTCTTTGTTTATATAAACCTGATCTAATTTTTACAAGTGAAACCTGGTTAAGCAGTAAAATCTTAGATTCTGAGCTGATTGGTAACCTATCCTACAATGTCTATCGTTCTGATCGGTCCATGAAAAGAGGAGGCGGAGTTTGTGTAATTGCTAAGACCTTTATAAGTGCCCAGATCGTTACTCCTAACTATGATCTGAAAGCTGACTTACTCTCCGCTGCTATTTTTTGCCCTGATAATATGTCGCAGCTTCGTTTCATACTTGTTTACCGACCACCAAATAGCTCTGCTGTTGATGATAAAAAGCTTGTAGAAGTACTCAGCGATCTTGCAGTTGTAAATCATCATCTAATCACTCTTGGCGACTTTAATCTGCATGCAGATTGGGTCAACTGGATAGCTTTTAACTCAGCTTCATCGCTTTATTTAGATTTCTTCTCTAATGCTGGGTTAGTTCAAAATGTGAATCTGCCTACCCACTCCGATAGAATTCTTGACATTATCCTTACCCCTAGCATTTATACTCTTGACGTCAAGCTTCTTCCGCCGCTAGCCTCATCCGACCACGCTATTATCCAATTTGATTCACCTGTAACTATGTCAGCACAAGGAATTCTTATGCCCAACTTTCTTCATGCTGACTACTCCTCTTTGAACAATTATTTTTCCGACGTTGATTGGTTTACTCTTTTTGATCAATACTCCTCATGTTCTGACATCTATTTCAGATTCTGTAAGAAGGTTTACGAGGGTTTGACCAAATTTGTTCATTTTCGATTCCCTCGCTCTTTTTCCTTGAAACTACCATGTCAACTGAAATCTTTGTACTCTCAGAAGCTACGTCTTTTTGAGGAGTTAAATGACCCCCTACGTAGTTCACTGTACAAGAAAGTATGTTCTGACATTGACTTCCATATGAGGAGATACCTTGCTTATCGGGAACGATGCTTATCGCGCAGAGAATCCATGAAGCCTTTCTATTTATACTTAAGGCATAGAATGAAGGCTAATGCATGGCCTCCGAGTCTCGTAGATCAGACAGGAGCCACCTATGTTACAGACGCTGATAAAGCTTAAGCTCTAGCTACACACATTTTGCAAATGTCTTTTCTTCAAACTGCAGCGATATCATTCCGGAAATTGTTGGCATAGCTCCTGTCCAACAGCAGTGCAGTAACTTGTTTTTCCACCCTAATGATATTTACAAACACCTAAAATCTCTTAAGCCGTCGGTTAGTGAAACGTATGATGGAATCCCACCTATTGTATATAAGGAGTGTGCTGCTACTTTATCTGCTCCTCTAGCTCACATCTTTAACATCTCATTATCATTAGGTGAAGTCCCACAAGTCTGGAAAAAGCCATTGTCACAGCCATTCCAAAGTCTCCAGGCACAAATTTACTGAATAATTACCGTCCTATTAGCTTACTACCAACGCCGGTGAAAGTAATGGAAAAAACAATCAGAGATGAACTTTTATCTTGGCTAAAAAAGTTTCATCTAATTCCCAATGAACAACATGGGTTTATTGCAGGCGCTTCGACATGTACTAACCTAATTGATAGTGTTTTTGACTGGTCTCTAGCTCTGAACCAAGGTAAATCGATAGATGTAGTATACATTGACCAGTCAAAAGCTTTCGATAAAGTATGCCACTCGAAACTAATTGCTAAACTCCATTACTTCGGAAAACGGAGCCATATCTTGGATTGGATGATCTCTTATTTTAACATGAGAAGTATGACAGTCAAAGTTGGCCATAGATACTCAACCAAATTCCCTTGCACAAGTGGAGTTCCACAATGTGGAGTCCTGTCCCCTCTCTTATTTCTTATCTACACAGTCGACCTACCAAGTGTGCTCAGAACTTCTCCGCTCGTGAAAGTCTAAATGTACGCTGATGACATTAAGATTTACGGCATCTATGATGATGAGAACTACCATGAAGTACGTACTGCACTTCAAACGTCACTAGCTAGGATGTCTGACTGGGCTTCTAAATGGGATTTGCACATTAACTATGACAAGTCCCTGGTTATGCGTTTAGGTAAAGGGGATGTGGCTGAGTATAGTATGAATGGAGTAACTCTTAACACATGTAAATCTGTAAGAAACTTAGGAATTTTTGTCGATGAGAACTTCAACTTCTCTGAACACATTGATCATGTTGTACGAAAAGCATACTCCTCCCTTTTTCGCCTTTTTCGGATTGCCCACACCAGTAATCCAACTATTCTTACTCGCTTATACAAATCGTTCGTCTTACCTCATCTTGAATATGGCCCTCATATTTGGAGCCCCTCAAAGAAGAAGCACATAGCGAAGCTCGAAAAGGTGCAAGATACTTTGTTCAGAAGAATGTCAGCAAATCTAACGGTGACTAGCTACAACGATCGTCTTAGAAAATTAGGTATGATCAGCTTGAAGAACAGACGTACATACTCCGAGTTGATCTTTTGTTTTCGAGTCCTCAGAAACGGAACCAACTTAACGCCCAGCAAATTTTGGTACTTTAGACCTTCTAGTGAAAGAACTGGCGGTTTCAACTTCTCTTGTTCTAAGACTTCACGCTTCTCTTATTCTAGCAACTTTCAGATGTCTGGTGTCATTTGCTCAGTATACGGACTGCTCATAGATTCCCACCATTAGTAGTTCTTAGTTGTTCACTATATCCCTCTTTTTATTGCCTTCCTTCTCATAAATCTATTCTTTTTTCAGCTAACTGTATGGCCAGTCCTCGCATCCTTCTGACGCATGGAGCCTAACTCGCTCACTGAAGCTCAGTCACTAACAAGAATACTAATATCTTTTGATTTGATCACTTTTTTTAAAATGTTCCGCCATGTCGCCTCTTCTCTGTACTATCTCTAAATAACCTTATCTTATCGACTTCCGCATCTTCTAGCTGGCTTGGTCTTGTCTAGATTGCGGTGGTTAGTCGTTTGAGGATCACGAAAGTTAGTGAACCCTCTTCGTTCAAGGTCTCTCGTCAGATTCGCCCTATATTGCAACGTGCTCCTTCTGGGGCTAAGTTGTTCGTATCCCTATATGTTAAACAAACCGTTAATGTTGAGCGTTCTGATAGGGGTGGGGGGGGGGGGGGCGAAAAGGACTGCGTCGGGCCCCACAAGCAATGAGTTTGCCGTCTTTTTCTTAACTATCCTGACATAGACAAATGTGTTTTTTTTCCTTTTTGGTGCACTATCTGTGTATGCGAATAAATAAATAAATAAATAAATAAAGTATCCCGCGTGGGATATCGAACAAGACACGTCAATGGCTGAAGTCATAATTCAAGTATCCCATTCAAGGACTCAACACACTTGCAAAGGAACTGTGGGACCGATTTTTTCCTTTCGTTCTTTAATGGTACAATCACTGAATACAGAGTTATGACAACTTGATCGAAATAATAAAGCGAAAGCATAGAACGTGTATTTACTTACTATTTTTAATTTATTTATTCAAAAGCGATTGACTAAGTCAGATTTGACCCTGCCTAAAGTAGATTTGACCCAAGGGTGCGGGGTTATTGGTTGATATACAGAAGTTGGGAATTACCTATTAGTGATATTGGTTGCTGGTATAAATTCCATCCAATTTAAAATTGTGAGTATCTCTTGAGAGCTAGTTATGAATTCCATTCTTCTGTTCACTGAAAAAGTCTTGTTTTGAATAATCTTTTTTATCCATAGCATTAGCCGACACTCTCAGATGGTATGGCACAGAAGGTACGGCATTTCGAATTCGAGCAAATGAGGTTCAAGAAAAGATAAAAGTGATTCTAGTGACTTCGTCGAACTCGCGATACTTGCGCCCAACGCATAGCTGTTTTGGAGTGAACGCTACCTCTTTGCTTGACATGTACGCTGTCTCCTTCCTTTATTTCACCTCGGTCGAGAATACCTTGCAATGACCAAGTTGAACGCACGCATGCCAACTTTTTTTTGCTCAGAGTGTACCAACGATTGATGGAGAGCTTTTCACAAACTCTGCTATACTGATAAAATAAGCGTTCGCAATAGCAATCTTTTAGCACTAGAAAAATATCTAGTCGATTCTCCAACGCCATAGTGACATGCTTTCAATCAGTAAGATTATCAGAAAATATTAGTGTCATCGGTAACGATCTAGAGGCACGGTATTTTCCGTTATGTTTGCTGCCAGAAATTCATTTTCATCAACTATATACATTTCTAAAGACTACCTCTCACTCACTTCCAGAACTTCGTAGGTATTTTTGAAGGGTTATGAAAAATAATATCATCCTTTATAATAACAGCATTTTTCTGTTAGTAGTTTGTTCACTATAGACGTGTATATAACAAAATTCCAGGAAGAGGTGAGGCGGATCTCGGGGCGTCGAGTTGGTGCGTCGGCGACGGAAAGCATTCAGCAGGGCTCTGCGGTATGGGATTGGCACACTTTGGATGAAGCAAATGAGACGCTCTAAACTGTTGTATGGCCGTCACAATTGCATGCAACCAAATGCACTGGTCCGTATGTCTACTCGATTCCAAGGTCCTTTCTTCAAAGTCTGGATGCTTGCATTCAAACAGCTGCTCAAATATATGGCTAATTGTTTAGGTAATCTAACCTGGCACCCCTACCTTTATCTGTATGATGACATCGTTCATGCCATTTCACATCTGCACATCGTTCTGTCTTTATTGCTGGGTAGAAAAACGAGAATTTCGTCAACTACTTCGGAATACGTTTTCAAATTGTTGCGCATCGAAGGAATATGGAAATAAAATCAAGTCTGAATACGCGTTAAATGTAGAATATTCAGAGACTCATGTGAAAATGTTTCCAAGAAGACATCGTTGCCCATCATTGTGTTTATCTCTAAAAAAAGAGTGGGAAGAAGTCTCGTTTCATAGGAATTTAATTCTTTCGCAGAATTTTACAACAAGGGCTCCTGCTTTAAGTTTTTATTGGTAACTGAAGGGGATCTAAGAGCACCACAGTCCGGTCCCGAATAATTTGTTTACCTCTTTCTCAAATAACGTATTAAGCTCCTAACATGGGTTTATAAGCGGCGGTTTCTAGTTGTACACAGACTCCTTTTTAGCAAGAAGAAGTACCTGGGCAGTAGCTCTCAAAAAAGGGAAGAACATGAGTGGCGAAATCACACTGGTAGACTTAAGTATCAACTACAAATGGTTGCAAGCCTGTGCACAATTATATAACGTTTGTAGAAATTGAGTTTCAATTGAATTTCACTTTCGATAATTTTGTTTATTCATTTATTTTCTTCTCTTGACATTAATGTGAGTGTAGTCATTCCATCTTTCCTCTTTTGCAGTATGTCATGCTTCTTTGGTGAATGTGATCAAAAACTCACGTTGCGAGATATGCTTTGTACGATGTTTGTCACTACTTCACCATGTTTCCTCATGTAAAATTAATATTGAAGTCGTAGAAGCATGGTATGTATAGAAAGTGAGGAGATTTCCCGACAACAAAAATTAACTCTCTCTCTACCAATATCGGAAGTAGCGGAAAGGAACGTAAGAAGTGCGTTGGATACCCTGGAACGTAATTATGACACCGAACGTCGAGAAATAACAGAAATCACCTTGATCACGTTGACTTCCGTTGATCTTCGACCTGGTCGTGCCGGCGCCAGTAATTCTTCCATTTGTCCCGATCCCGTGCCAGAGTGATAATTTTCTTTGAAGGACTTCGTGAAGAAATCTGACCATCGGGTCGGCTGTCTTCCTGCAGTGCGCTTAATATCGCGGAGAACCTAGTCGCCCACCGCTCTGGTCCAACGGTTGTCTTTAAAGCGCATCACGTGCCCGGCCCACCTTGTTTTACTTTCTTTGGCGAACAGACAATGAAGGAATAAAAAAAAACAAAAAAGTCCATTCCAAAAATGCATTCCACAGAAAAATGCACAAAATGTAAATGAGCATGTCTTGAATTTCAAAGCATTCCTTCTTACGCTGATCACATGTTGCAAAGGATTAGCTGCAAAGTTAGAACAAGCCTTTGGTCTCGCTTCAATGTTGGGTTCTTTTAGGTAGATTTTGAGACGTAGTCTCTAAGAATAGCAGAGAAGACGATAACAGCCCTGTAGAGCCAAGAATCAGGTGCTTCAGAAGAGCAAGAATAACCAGCTTCCACAACGACGCAACTTTTTACACAAGGAGACTCACGAAGTAAAACTGTACGAGGTAATTACAATTACTTTTCTTTCAAATATTACCATCAAGTTGCTTTACGTGTCATGTGCTTGTAAAGGTTTGGTTTTTTTTTTAAATCTCACATGTTTGAGTGCAACTGATTCATCTGATTTTTAGATTTGTGAAGGGCGTTTCGCGTTTTCGATGGGAAGTTTGGAAGCTCTACCTTGAAATTAAAAAACATAAAGTACGGGAAAAATGATCTTTGGGAATAAAAGGAACCATCATTTTCCTGAACGCTGCGCAAAGATGATGGTGATTTCAACCAATTCACCAGAATTCGTTTCATCTTTCACTTCACCCTTCGAAGCCCTTCCAGAAACACTCTTATCGTTACTATGGCAAGTGCTTGTCTATGTTTAACAGATGTTTTTCTCAACTGCTAATCCAAATTCAAACTCACATATCGATTTGCTAACTCCGATGAATGGGAGCCGGCAGATCAATAGTCGCTTGCGACTACGACATCGAAGACTACCTCTGTTGGTCTCAGACGACCTCTATCTGTAAAAACCGGCTTCTTTAGCCAATTCGATCAACTATCACCCCGTATCAACTTGTGCACATTGCTATAGTCTCTTCAACTTGTTCCAAGTATTTGTGTTGCCGCTCTCTAGAGACCTGTTACATTCTTGTGATGATTTCTACACTTCGTGCATTTTTGCGGGATAGAATATTAATCCTAAGAAAACACACAGACACTTCTTGGAAGAACTACTTAAGGAAACGTTTCATTGACTGGGTACTCTGAATGACGAAAGAGTACCAATTTTTCGCGATCAGCACCTCATTTCCGACCAGATTTTTGGAAATAAAAATAATCAAGCATAATCATTTCGAGTTCTCTAGCAAGTTGTTCCTTGCGTTTCGACTCCCATGCTATGCCAATGAGATGATATTTCATTATACGGTCTGCGTTTGGATATTGTTTCGCTCGCATTTCAAGCAGCTTTATTCTTGGACAGGTTCCAGAGGGGTTTTGCTTGATTAAATCTGACAGTTAGATGGTTCCGGTTTGTTGTAATGAACTTTTACGAAATGTCAGTATCACGTCACATATCACCATCCACTTTTTATGTGTTTAGATCCACTTCCCAACATCTGCTGCTTTTTAGCCATTGCCTTTATTTGCAATTTTCGCTCATTGGGAAGGATTTTAATGACTATCTTGAGTTTGCGGAAGAAATATAGGAAGTGGTGCTAAAGAAGGTGTAGAAATCCTAGTGGAACTTTGCACTTAGTGCGGGGAATGAAGAAACGGTTCTGGTTCAGATTTGGAAGATCTACATAATTTAGAAGCACCTTCTTCAAGAAAATAACCAGAAGTGGTACGGTTACAGAAATTGCCATGTGCATGGATAGTTTCTCAGTGTTGTGAATTCTTCTGAATTTCCTAGATGAGAACAGTTGGCTGTAGACCTATCTCGTCGCTAATTTGATGGATCTTCATAGATTTTGGAATTTTTTTTATAAGAATCTCCTTTTCCGTGACACTCTATTACATCCTAGTTTATAAACCATCGCAAAAACTTGCGTAGTTTGTCAAAGTGAGATCTTCGACGAGGCTTATCACTTCGAAAACTTGTTGAACAACTTCCACGGTTCCCGTGCAAAGGTTCAGGAGAGTTATCTCTCATCATTTCATTTCATCATCTACTTCACGCAAAGTTATGAGACTTCCCGATGTTTATCCTCACCACACCTCCTTGTGATTCAACACTTTTGGAGGAAGATCACCTCGACCTCCTCGATCTTCTTACTTCTTCGACTAACTCTCTTTACAACTGTTTTGTATGGTTCACTGCTGAATGCACACATGATTTCTTGTAAGGGCTAGCATCAACCCACGCTTGAACAACATGTTGCCTGGCTTCTTTGATTTACCATGCAAATCACTGGATGAATCTCACAAAGTGTTTGAAACCTCGTAGTTGTTCTGTCGATGATTTACGGTACCTGTTTGCTAGAAATCTATAAGTGGTCAGAACAGTTTGACTTGCCTCCTTTAGTTGGAAAAGAAGTGGCAACTGGAATACGCCGTTCTTTACTTTTTCTTTACAAAAAAACAATGGTAAATTGAAACTATGACACAAACAGCTCACTGTAATTCACCTAATGATGGTACTCTTTCTCTGTTCGCCTGAAAAATTCAAATATTTATCCCTTGAAATATGGTGGAGTTCTCACGAAACTTGTTTAAAATATCTTTGAAATTTCGACGACGGTCTCCCTACCTATAAAGTTATCTATTGCAGTTGTATTCAGCCCGATTCACTATTAGTTCCTCCTCTTCTTTCGGAATTCTGCGTCAGTCCATTGGCGTTTCGCTTCAGTCTTTTTTTAAAGGTTTCAAGAGTGCACACTGTTACAAATGTGTGGGGTACATAGCCGCTGCATCACTCAGCAGCAGTTCCTCTCAATCTTCCTCATTGCGCTCTACCACAAATATTACAGAAACGCTTGTAGAAGCACAGCGCTCAGCTACAGTAGACTGACGCAGAATTGGAAGGATAGAATGGATTCCAAAAGTGCTTTATAATATTCCACCTACATCTACAAATGGATATCCCTGATTCTTTGCCATGATTTACTTCAGCAAACTCGAGCAAGTCACAATAATTAACGAAAACCAAAATTTCTTTTCGCTTTAGTAGAAGTATCGAACTCAAGCTCAAAACTAGCCCTGTGCGATGCAGGAGGCGGTGGCCATCAGGGGCTTGGTATGCCTTGGGTCAGCTCAGTCACCCTTTAACAAGACTCGTCGTTCTTTGGAGTCGTACAATTTGCACGAAATCATATTCGTTGGACGAAATATTTAAGCTATATGTTATTTCAGATTCCAAAAGCACCAACTTATTTCTTTTTTAGTTTTCAAACAAAAGTGAGACACTCTTCGGGATACCGGGAAAAAGGTGATAATTCGATCTACAATCTAGCGATCAAAATTGATTCATGGAATCTATATTATTTTCTTTAAGGCTGACATATTCAGATTTTTCGGTTCGTTTTCCGTTTTTGCGCTTTCCACGTTAGAGTGTGCCGGTAATTGCTTCTCCTTTAAAAAAAATGCATCCAACGAGAGCAGTTTCACGACTCGCCTGTTAAAAAACTAAATGAATCGTAAATAACGGATGTGAAAGCTGTAGCTACGTGGTAGCGAGACCCACTTCAGTTAGTTTTTACTCAGATAATCGGTGTTTATCAGGCTAAACATTACGACATCGTTGATGTAATGCAATGCGATACGGGACGATACGGTCTCGCCAACAGTTGCTTGTTTTTCTAGTGAGATTTGTAAACATATTGCTTTCGAGAAACAGGTCGACATAATAAGTTGACTCATATTTTAGATGCAATTAGCATTGCAACAAAAAGACTTGTGCATACTTTTTGCTTGAAAGACAAGCCTCTGGTCTGTTCTTCATTTCTTTGCAATCTCTTGGTGGTACAAACACACACAAATTTCTGACCACTACTGGATTAGGTGCTTCAACGGGAAAGCTTTAAATAATAGGAAATAAACCAATATAGTAAGTATGTAATGAGAGACTTACTTTTCTTTCTTTACTAAAACTTCTCTAGTTCTAAATTAGGAAGAATGAAAGAAACTTGCCGAATACCTGATTGGTCGAAAATTGCAGTCTAAAGGCATCACTCCACGAATCTGAGGTGGTACGGATTTCAGGTGAATTATTCGTATACGAGGTGGGAGACTATGGAGAGGGGGGTGATACCGTTCGTTTCTTCCTAATTGCCGTAAAAAACGGCCCGGAAGATACGGCTTCAGGCACTGAAGAAAATACTTCTGGCGCACTATTTTCTACAGGGAGTTCGACTGGAGCGTGCCAGCCTTGTGTGGCGCCGCATCTTCCGGGCTGTTTTTTACGGCAATTAGGAAGAAATTGACGGAATCACCCCCTCTCCATAGTCTCCCATTCCGTATACGAATACTCCACCTGAAATCCGTACCACCTAAGATTCGTGGAGTGATGCCTTTAAGGAAAAGTTGAGATTTCCTGCAGTAAAACTACATAGCCGGACACTATTGGAAATTGTTACTGTTAGAAGAGCAAGGTGTCTAATATGAGATATTTAATATGTCCAAATTATTTAATATTTGAATAAAGTAAGAAACAGGTTTTCATCTCAAGACAAATTAATCCTACAAAATCGGAAGTCCGTCTCAAAGAACCCACACGAAGCAACTCCTTCCAAACAATGCCTGAAAAATAGGAGATGACCGATCTTTTGGAGAACTGATTATATTCGAAAGTCGGGAATGTGTAGCACTCAAAACCGATAATTAAAGAGTAACGGACAGGCAGCAGGTGTCTCCGTTGCACTACTGTAATATGGTGGATATAGTTCATTGCAAGGACAGCCTAGTGACGGAAAACAGTCAAGAACTAAGTTAAGTTAAGAACTGAGTCAGAATCACGATCCGTCAAGGGACTCTATTGAGAGAGTCAACAGTAGTAGTTACCGCTCAAAGCTTCTCTTCAACGTCTACAGGAAAGAACGGTCAGAATCCAATTCGGTGCAGGAAGCAGGCCACATTCTGCAGTTTACGAAGTGTGTCTCGTACCGAATATTGGTTGGTGCAAAAACAGTGGCTGTTTTCATGTGTAAGTATCTTCGTGAAGTGTTATTTGAATAAAATCTTTCACAAATGTGGTCATGACACATATCATTTGAAATGTTTGTTTACTCGATCAGTAGATGTCAAAGTTTTTATGTCTGAAATAGCGTCATATTTGTAGATGTTGTCAAGTCAATGTTGTTGAGAAATTCGCCGAACCCACCTATCGAGCTTCTTTACGTTTCTAATTTTCTTAAGATGGCGAACAACGGTTGAGTGGTCCACGTCGAGCAATTCAGCTACTTCTAGCGTTGTTTTACTCGTGTTAGCTTCAAATATTAGCCCCAATTGATTATTGTCAACTTGTGACCTTCGGCCGTGACCTGCGGCACCTTCGCGATAGAAATCGCTGTTGTGAAACTTTGGAACCATCTTCGCGCAGTGCATTCAGAAGCTGTATCATCACCGCTTTCATCGTACACCGGGTTTCTTCCTCGGTATTATGCTCAAGTTTGAACTCCTGCAGTGAAATAAGGTGAACTTCTCGTTCTGACAACATCTACAACTATGAGGCTATCTCTGATATAAAAGAAACAGTAAAAAAAACACCAATATCATTCGATCGAGTTAAAAAAAAACCTTTCAGATGATATATATATATATATATATATATACATCATAACCACATTTGTAAAAGAGTTTATTTGAATAAAACTTTACGAACCTAATCATACATGAAAACTACCACCGTTTTCGTACCAACTATTCTTGGTGAAACAAACCTAGCGCTTTCTTCACTCCACCGTATCCTCGCAGAAGTCGTTCGATAAAAATCAAAGAAGAATGCGTATCTGCGTTTTTTTTTTCTAGAATCTACTTTAGCAGTAAACAGCATCTATGTGTTCTTGTTTTGCCAACGAGATTTTGACGAAACTTCATTTATGGCCAAACTTTTCCTCGTCTTTGTAAAAGACCTGCAAATGGTTCGAGGTTTTCGATGTTATGCATGTCCCTTCAAACTGCTCCTCTATTTTTGCCACGCGTCGATGTCGTTGTAGTACACCACGCAAGAACTCCAAACAGGAAAACAAACTGTCCAATCTCACCTACTAGCGGGGCTAGTGAACCATTGTGTTTTTACAGATTGTCACCAATCAGATCTCATTTGCCTTAGGTGACAATCTGTAAGAAGGCGGTGGTTCAGTAGCCCCGCTAGTCGCTAAGACTGGTCACTTAATTTTCCTGTTTCCAGTTCTTATGTGGTGCACTTAAACCGACATCAAGGCCTGACAAAGTTAGAAGAGGAGTTTTACAGGCTATGCACGGCATCAAAAACCTCGAATCGTTTTCAGATAATTCATAAAGATGAGGTTGTCGAAACGTCTGGACAGGAATAAAGTTCAATCAAACCTCGTTGGCAGAACAAGAAAAGGTTGAGGAAAACGTAGGTCCAGTTCACCACGGGGAAGTTTCAGGAAGAGAGGGCTTGGAGATTATTTTAGCAGTATATTTCAAGAGTCTTTGCTAAAGTTGTTCCACAGAACTCGATTTTGCGGAACGATTGATGCCAAAACCCAATTTCAAGGAAGAAAATAATGGCAATTTTTTTAAAGAAAAAGTGTGAAAAAAACGCGAGTCGGGACTTCTCGTCTTTTGACGAACAATTCCCGTAGTCGCTGCGAGGATAGGAGATAAGTTGTTGAGTTGATTGGTCACAATGGGATATGTGAATATCGTGAATTGACTTCATCGTGATCGTTTGAGGTTCATGAGTGCCTTCACAGTGACTAGCCAAAGCTAACGGATATACCAACCAACTGTTTTCGTCCTCCTGGACAAGTCTGGTACAAACTTTTCGAGCGCGGACGTAGCCGCGGCCGTATTTCTTACGACTGTGCTACACAGCTCCACAGCTGTAAGGTTCAGAAGAGCAACCGCTGTTGCTATAAATGAAACCATTGTTCCTGAAGCTCGTGTATTCACAAACTTCTAAGTAGTTGCCTATTGTTCTACTTATCATTACGGTCGATCTTTTAATCTTCACAGATTAGCTTGTTTAGTTTTTCATCGATAGAGCAGGATACGGGGGAAGTCAGAACACGACTCCGCCTTCTTGAAGAGACCGCAGATATTAGGCCAGAAATTTGCGTCTTAGTGAGTGGGAGAATTTCTATCATCCCAGAGTTACTTCTCCAAAAGTTTTTTCTTACCTGTCCATCTTCATTTTTTGATCTTCTAGATGGAAGTGCCTTTCTTTGTCAATCCGTCGCTAGGATCATTATGACGTCGCTGACAAGCTTGGAAAATTATCGCTAAGTTAGGAACGCCATCTAAGCAAGGCGTAGTCGCTGCTCAAAAAATCTCCAAAGAGAACAATGTTAATAATTCCTGCTAATAAATGTAGCTACTGCCTTGAACACAAGAAAATATGAGTACGAAAAAGTAAAATAAAGACAGTAACAGTACAGTTTGGTAATGAATAAAAATACTGTGTGATAATATAAGTCGGATGGTGTAAGTACGAGGGCTAAGTTCTGCCGCCAGTGTGGCAATAAATGTGCTGCTAATATCGCAAACCCTCTTCCTAAAGCTGCGAAAAAGCCAGTAAAAATTTTGCACACTTCGTTATATTCAGTAGATTTATCTTCTTCCGACATGACATTAATCATAAGAAGCAAAAAACTCAGTGTGTTTGCGTAGTACTATACCATCTAAAAATAAAATCATCCCATATTTGATCAATTGTCAATTTTTTTTCTGTGAACAACAAATTAATCAAAACAAGTTTTAGGCCCTCAGACAGTTGAATGGTGAAGTCGATGGGGTTTTCTTTACTGCGCATCTATTGTCAAATTTAAGGCACACAGAAACCACAAAAACTTCTCAAGATTCTGATGACAAGAACATCAATACAGTCTTAGTGCAATGAAATGATCGAGAAATGAACAACGACACAGAATTTTAGATGCGAAAAATTTAGCACATATTGTATCCGTATCAAAAATGTATCAAAAAAAATATATGTATCAAAAATTGTCTTTCATAAATAATGCAAACATTATTCTTTCCAAATTAAGCCATTGTGAAAAATCATCGCAAAACCACTGTGAATCCTAGGTATACTCTCTCGCACTTTCTACGCTCCTCTTCCATCTTCCTGGCGTGCTTTCAACGCCTCTGTTTCGAAGTTCACTTGTTGCTGGTCGAAAATATTCCTCCACCGTTGTTTAGAAAACAACATTATTTGTTGGATGACCCATTACAACAAATATTTCACAGTATTCCTGTTTGACTCTTTTGTACAGAATTTAGTCTTCGCTTCAATTACCTCTTTCAATCCTACCACAAGGCAAAATTTATGAACAACATAGGGACAATGTGTAATATTTGAAATGAACAATAACTAATGAACATGATTTCTTGCTTTCTGCTTCTTTAAACAGTTGGACTAACTTTACACATACGCAGTATTATATTACACATACTTATCAATCTCTTAGAATAACCAACTTTTCGTCCTCCGCGTTCATTTCTTCAGCTAATGGACGAGTTCTTCGTCTACCAGATACTTCGTCAACTTTTCAGATGAGTCATCGGCGTCGGAATGTTTCGCTAATATTCCGTGCCTTGCTAGTCATTGCTACATTCTCGCATGGAATTGGAACATTTATCCCCTATTTTATTGGACCAAGATGTAAGTTTTCAAAGGGAGTCTATCACGAAACTGTCGTTGCGGGGTCTCTGAGGGCAAACATAGAGTTCGAGGTTGGATAACGAGCATGTATGTGGACCTCCTCCAATATCCCTAATCATCCTAAGAAAAATGGCGTGAAAAAGCGTTTGTTAGTACGATCACGGATGCAGCGCACGGCACGTGAAAATGCACTACTTTTGTGCACTTGTGCACGCGCTGCATCCGTGATCGAGCAGTCGAAGACTAACGAGGTCTATTTGGACAAAAACCTACGCATCGTCAGTTTCGTAATACGCTGCTTTTGAGCGGAACGACTTCTCTGTCTTGAAGGTAGTTGCTTTTCAAGGTAACAAAACGATCGTCACGTTGTATACGCATACTTGCATGGCTATAGTGGAAATAACTGTTGCTAGCATGTTATGAGTATAAAACAAGTAACAGCGCTCCGCAGAAATCAGAATTGACTGAAAATTTGACGCTTCTGCTTGTAAACAAGGTGGATCAAAATTCCTGGGAACCTTTTGAAGCTCGCCATCACGCAAGAGCTCTGTGCGGAAAACCTGCCTCTTTTTGAGTGATGGAGGTACGAACACTAGCTGAAAATTCTTCGTTAGATGCCTTTGAACGACGCAATTGGTGTTCTATGCGTCCCATAGTTTTCACAAAAGAACAGGTGGAATAAAGAAGGATAATAATTTTCTTCTTAGTCAGAGATGCATCTTTTGTTACTGATGAGATGAACGACGAACTATCAGAAATATGCGGACGATCGAGAAAATCCAACGAACGAGGGTATCCATGGGCTGTTTCAATTATGCTTAAGGTGTGTATTAAAATCCTGAGAAAATCTAGGAACTTATTTTCAATTAAATGAATATCGTCTGAGAGATCGGTGTCCTTTCTTTTCTTTTGAGATTCATTGCTATTGTAACACTGGTTTCACTGCAGAACGGTGTAAATCGACTAGGAGGTTCGATCATTTCGCCTTACCACATTCTCACTGTTGCTCATGGATTTATGTCATTTCATGGCGGTGACGAAACACCTTGTATGTAAGTGCATTGTGTTGAATTATTGAATTTTTCATTCTTATTTGAGAAGATGCGTCCATCACATGCTGTGTTGTTTATTTTGGGTTCAAAGGTAAATGATTGCTCATTATCCTAAGCTTTACTAAAGAAAATATAACAGGCTCCTTGCGTTGTTAAGTTATGTGTTATTAAGTGTTATCACAGTCTGAACGAGTGCACATTTGTTACCCCAAAGCTAACGATTTCATGAGGTTGAAGGAAGCGCATCCTGAAACTCATGATGTTGTGAAGTATGTTAAGGCAAATATTTGTTTTGGGTTGTAGATGTGACCGTCGCCCCCTCAATTCCCCCTTATCGCCCTAAAAAAACGGAATCGCTTCATTTCCTACGAGGTGCGTTGGAGGCAAACCACTCTTGTGCACGCTTCGGTTCCTTATTCATTGGCGTCGAATAGTCTGGAGAGGAGAACTCACTGATTCTCGACCGCTCGCTTGTAGACGCGACACAAGGTAGTTTTATGGACCTCGTAGGAGTAAACGCAGATTCCTATGCCGTTTTTAGGACGATCAGTGGAAATTGAGCAAGGCCGCACTCCACTCGAAATCTGTACTCCACGCTATAATTATATATATATATATATATATAGTTATTTATTTATTTATTTACTCGTCTATCTCTTTACAGCAACATCGTCAGTTTCGTGATACGCTGCCATTAACTCTTTAAGATCCACTATTCACTAAATCTTTTAGTTACTAAGGTTTTAACATTCTTTCTCTTTTTTTGTTTAAAATAATTTCTTACTAATTTCCTTCATTCGTTCAAAAACTTCCACTTGATCGCAAACTCTCCAACGAACTATGGAAATGGTAGAAACCCATGTTCATCATCTGTTCTCTGATCACGCACCATAGTGTACGGCAAATTACGAAAGAGCAAATTGTGTTCTCAGTGTTGTCAGCATGCCCTAAAAAAAGTTCGCACAGCAGACCAAACATGCGAGCGACTGTGACCTATTTCCTGGATCAGTTGACAATGTTGCAGACCCACAGTGTGACCAAAATTAATGACCTTTTGTAGAAAGAAAAATATATCTGCGGCAGATCTCGCACCATTTCAACAATTGCCCAGCAATTAGGGAATTTCGCAGCCTGTGGCCTCGGAAGACAAGTACACTCAATGGGACGATCTGGGACAAAGTCAAAACACTAAAAAAAGAGAATTTAAAGGCACAATACAAAACTAATGATATTAGGAACTCTCTCGGATAAAATAGGGCTAGGGATGTAGATAGCAGATATGTGCGTGAGAACACCCATTTTCTTCTGATTCCCCAGAGAAACGGCGTAGTATAACGACTCTGTCGACCAAATCCTCAAATTCCTATGAGGTACCTAGCTACGTGTAACGCATGCGAACATGGGTACGCGCGGCGAGTGGATAACAGATGGACCGCTGAGGCTGACTCTTCCATTCCCATAGGCAATCAAAGGGAACTGTCCGTGAGGGTGCTTACATTCGTGATCTGCACCCGCTACCCTATCTGACATGCTGTCTTTAGATATAGCCGGAGAGGGGATAAACGACATGAAACTCGGTGCAGTTGCGTAAGCGGCTGCACTCGAAGCGATGCGTTGGAGCTACCAGGTGAAGGCTCGTACTGCACTGACTAGCGGACCTAGCGGGTCCCACTTGGCTCAAAGCTACCTCACCGCTTCGAACGCAACCGTTTCCGCAACTGCATCAGGCTTCAGCTCGTCTTGACCTGACTACATGTGTTTCCGCTGTATGATGAATTTATTCGTGGACAGTTTGTTTGATGGCACTATATCCAGTTCAGATCTACTTATTCGCTGGAGCATGTCTATCCAGCTGTTTAAGTCTTACTGGATACTAGCCCAACATATTAATCTCACCGTATGCATTGTATACTGTCAAGCCAAAATGAAATGAATAGGATACGATGATGTTCGTCGACAGCGGTCAAGAAATTTGGGTTATGTCAGCCGATTGCATTACTGCGTTCATTACATGATCACATTTTTGTGAAGTCAGAGAGCCTTCCCAATACCCCATTCATCTCTTCCAAGGACATCTCACAACCAGTAATGTGGAACAATGTACCGAAATGCAAACAATCACCACGTGATCTGAAGTGTGGTCATGTTTGACTTTCAAAAATGTTTGAACAAATGAAAATTTGCTATCTCAAATGCGCCTTACTTTTTATTAGTTTAACGCTGCAAGCTACACGAAACAATCATTGGAAATTGTTTATATGTACATCTGGGCACATGATTTTTCTTCTGCAAGTCGGTGAAATATGAATATAAATATAAATATATATAGAAAGGATAAAGTCGCTGGCGTATTAATCCACTTGGGATGCGCCAACGCGTTTTACTGGAATTCGTAATCGTTGGGGTTTTGGAACGCGTGTTGGCCTATACAATGACTTGCGGGGGCCAGCCGATCATCAAGTCAGTGTTTTTATCTTCCCAAACAAGTCTGGCACTAATTTGTCGACCCCTGAGGGATGAGAGGCTTGGCTTGCACTAGGGCGGTTTCGAACCCTCGACCGTGTGGCTACAACGGACCCTTAGCCGACTGCGCCACACCCGCCCTATTAATATTTATATATAGGGTGGGAAATAATGATCTCCCACGTTTTAAAGCGTTAGCAAGAATGAAAATTACATCTACATAGGGAGAAATTGATTATATTTTTGAAAAGTACCGGAAATATCATCTTAGATACTGAGTTTTAAAATTCCTCCGCCACGCATAAGAATAGTTTGGCAATTTCTGGATAAAAGATGAGGATAATGTTTCTGGCATCAATCAGTCCGCTTGGGATGCACCACCACGTTCGCTTCAATTCAGAATCGCTTGAGGTTAACAAACGTGTAACTGACCTACAGAATGATTTGCGGGGGCTAGCCGATGTATCAAGTCTGTGTTCTTATCCTCCCAGACAAGTTTGGTGCCAATTTATCGACCCCGGAGGGAGGGCGGATTCGAACATCCAATTGATCGTGCTGACAAGTGAACTCTTCCCAACTGCGCCACACCCGCCCTAGTTATGCTTCATTCGACACATGATGAGTAGTGAAAATAGCATAGGCTAACCAACTGAATTACCCTAACCCTCCATCATAACTATAGCCCAATAGTGAATCCTACAAATGTAGGAGATCATCATGCACCACCCTCTGCTTGCAGTGGCTCTGGTTATACTAAAACAATCAGACATTTGAGTATGTATGAGCTGAATATCTTGCGCAGCTTTATACCGGAAGTTATCCATGTATCGCGGAGGTGCTGCTGTCCAGAACACTTCCAAAGCTGAACCTAAATAGTTCAAATGCCTAGAGGGAACGTGGAATCTCTGCTGACAACTTCCTGTCGATACGCTGAGCTGTCGGTCTTGTCGACTTGGGAGCACTCGGGTCGCTGGATGTCAATAGCCAGGCAGTTCATGCGAGACACTACGTCTCACATGCGGTGAAACAGTGGCGAACAGTGGCGAATGAATGCACCCCGTGCAGGCTCCTACTATAGATTGAGCAAGTTGGGCAAAGTTTTGTTCAAGAACTACTCGTTTTGACGAGGATGCGGGTATTTGCATCAGGTGCTAATCGATTAAGTCAAAATAAGTCGGTACACATAACTAATGCAGAAATGATAGCTAGTTGCTGCTCGTTTGAGAAGCTTTTTGATTCGAGATCTAGTGTTTTTCTTGACTGAGAGTGAATATGTGCTTATACTTTCACGCCCTCCATTACCCGATTTTTAGAATTAAAGAAGTTGGAACTAAAAAATCAGTTTAAAGAATCTCCTTAAAAAATCCTATTAAACTGAAGATACGCAACATTTTAGGCCTAAGAGTGGCTAGAATTGAAATAAAAAGTTTAGAAATGTGAAGAAGGAAGTTTGCTATTGGATAGAATCGGCAGCGGCAACATTGAGTTCGAGCTATGCATGTATTAAAATGACAAGAACCCATTTGTCATCAACAAGGATTTCTTTCTCTTTTTTTGTGAAAAGTTTCTTCCAGTAGCTTGAAGATTCCTCGTGCTCCTTTGACTGTCTGATACTGCATTTGTAGATCAAATTCTACATCGCTCCTACACTTCGCAGTAATACGCGCCTGCTGCTAGCGGCGTAAAGCCAATTACAACTTTCCCACTACCTTGATTGATTATCGAAATACTTATTCAGGACAAAATGAGCGTAAAAAACGTTTGAATCAACTCTCTAAGGATTCTGACGGCTGCCGAATTGTCAGACATATAGCAAAAATTTCACCTAAAAACCTAGCAGACACCCTAGTAGAAGAGATAGACCTTGTAGCAGCACTTTTGCAGAGTACTTCGTGCATTGACATGAAGCATTTCTTTTTCTCAAGTTAAGGATGACTATATATCGCTCTCTGGAAGAAATTCGATCGCGGAAGGTAGCCTACGGTGGAAAGTGCATCCGTGGAACAAGTGACTTCTTGCCAAACCACCCACGTTGCGTCAAACCAGATGTCACATTCAACAAGGTAACATTTATAAACACGAAATCGTACGATCACGTCCAGCATCCGCAGCACAATCCTATTTTTCTTCATCGGCACAAAGATTTATCACAGATAAGGAGTGTCCTGATCGACGAAACCTTCGTGATGGATGGATGTCATCGTGGACATGACTGGGCCATAATTGAATTAGAGTATAGGTGAGAACTTAACAGTCAACGCATTTTAAAAAAGAGACATTCTATGACCTCAGAATCGAGTTCTCGGAGAGGATAGTGCCTATATGCTTGCCACCTTTGCGTCCTTCGATTGACAAAGTGCTGACAATTGCCGGATGGGGGAGAAGCTACAGTAGGTCAACAAGCTTTGTACTTTTATGCAAGAGTTGAAATAATCGTGCTGCGGCACAATTAAACCTTGGAACGTAGTAAAGTGATCAGTTCATCAGTTTCGCTTAGTACTTTGGATCCTTGTTCAACCGATTACTTCTCCACATAAAATCCATTGGTGAGGGCTGGTACCGGAATATCCCCTCTGGTGCTGACTCCTAGGCGCGCTCTAACGTCATATAAACTAGAGCGGTTCCCGCGGCGTTTTCCACAATGATTAAGGTAAAACTATTCTGCATCCCGCAATTTGCATCCCTCTCTATAGATTCTCCCGCAAATTTCTTCATCACGTCAGATTCGCGGTATGCTACCCTTAAAAGGGTAAATATGCGAGAAAATCTTAAACTTGTTCCCCTTATTGTTGAGAAACTTGGGCGCAAGAAGATTTGCAGTATCGATATTATTTATTTCTCTATATACACGCTTCAGAGAGATTCCTGCTTGGATACGTCTGAGATTATATTTTGATAGCAACAGAAATAAGTAAATATTTGGTTTAGTCAGACTTACTTCCTTGAAATTCTTGGAACCGAGGTTCGATTCCGCCCTAATTCAAATCAAGCCCTTCATCCGTCCGGAGTCGATAGATTCGTAATAGACTTGTCTGAGAGGATAAAAACACTGACTTGACGCATCAGCCAGCCCCCGCAAGTCGTTGCATAGACCAGTTGCACGTTCGTAAACCTCGAACGATTCTGAATTGAGGTGAACGTGATGGCGCATCCCAAGCGGATTGATTAACGCCACACATTTCACCTTATCTCCTCCATCTTTTCAGAGTATCTTGATAACAATTCTTTTAGAAGTTTCTTTTTTTTTTTTTTTTTTTTGATCGGGTACTTCATCTCTACAACAGCTTTCTACTTTACCAAACGTTGATAGATTCTAGTAAGTGTACTTGAACTTTGTAATTAACAAAAACTTTTCGTCTTTGCAACCCAGGAAACGGCGTTGATAATTAGCTCTTGCACGTTCAGAGCAACTTTCTCCGTCTTACCCATATCTAAAACAAAGAAATTTGTTAACAGAAAGTATAGAACATGACAAAAGAAAGCAAAAAGAGAAAACAAAAGTATCGGAAGCAATAACGGGAGTGAGAAAGTACTGAACTTGTGTCTGCGCTGCTTCCTATACATCTCAAATTGCAGATTTTCTCTCTGCGGTTCCCGTTTTTTTTTAACGGAACTGAACTTAGTAGATCGTTTTCATCAATGTATACTAGATTTGACCAAAAACACCTGCTGAACTTTTTCCGCCACTGTAGATCGCATTTTCCTAGGCCAATAAACGCCTGATTTCATTTGGCAGGAGCATTGTCGTTGCAGGGAGGTTGCAGTTAGACTCTTATGCGCGGCCTCGACATCGGGTCATATTTACTGAAGACAATTTTCACATGCAGCAGACGCAGACAGCATTCTATTTGATTCGAATGCACTTGACTCTCATTGAGCTTGTGTGAATATCATCTGCACTTTAAAGACAGCATACCACGAATCTGAGGTGGTGCGGATTTCAGATGGAGTATCCGTAAACGGGGTCGTAGATTATGGAGAGGGAGGTAGTTCCGCTCATCTCTCCCTGCATCCCTGCAAGCAGCCGCCTCCAGAATGCTGTTTTGTACGGCGGCATCTATTGCAACGCTCCACCCCTTGTGCCTCTTCCGCCCTGCGATTCGTCGAAAAGCAACTCGGACTGCCCGATAGGCAGTAAGGGACGCCACGCGTGCAAGGGTGGCGCGCTGCAATAGAAGGCATCGTACAAAGCAGCATTCAGGGGCCGGCTGCTCGCAGTTATGCAGGGAGAGATGAGCGGAACCACCCCAGTCTCCATGATCTATGACCCCGTATACGGATACTCCACCTGGAATCCGTACCACCCCAGATTCGTGGTATGCTGCCTTTAAATGGTGACCAGAGTTTGACCTTGATTGTGAGCATTACCAACATTACGATAAGAAGTGCTCAATGGTGATCCGGATCGCAGCGGGAAGCATTATTCTTAAGCTCCTGAGCAAGTGTAGAAAGGTTAGACGGCTAAAAGAAATAAAGGTTCCGCCCCACAACCTATGGAAAAATCATATTTAAAATGACAAAACTTAACGACCTCAATGGTCAAATTAGTGGTTCAGAAGCGGAAAAAAGAAAATTTGGGGCCTCCACTACATTATAAGAAACTTTCTTTTTTAACAAAAAAAAAAACACTGGCTATGGAATGCACCAGACAAAACTGTAGCTTTCTGCTGTGGATAAAGCACTGTTACTAGCTCTTAATTTCAGTTTTCAATGAAAGCGGTCCTATGATACACGAGATTCCTATGATCATAGATTCAAAATGTGGAAGACCAGTGACGGACAAGGTTTCGCACTTTCTTCGATGTTCATCGAAGACTTGCCACTGATTTAATGGGAGCTATTTCAGCTTCCCTATGATGCACCAGATTATCTTTGTGCAACGTCGTTGAACACCAATGACTACTTCGCTCCAAGGACATGTCACGTTGGTTTATCGAATTAATTATTAGTTAATCTGATTAAATCACAATTAATCTGTTTGTTCTTTTCTGCAAGACACAACTATTCATTATTATTATTTATTATTTAGATATCACTTGACGTTATAGCAGTCCATATACATATTTGGAAGTATTCTAGGGCGATAGCGGGGCAGGAATGGAACAAATCGACGAACGTGGACGAAGTATTTTAATAGCTTTGACGTCGTTTGGAACAAAAGGATGTCCTTCAAATGAATTAGCAAGGTTGAAAACCATGTAGCATTTGAATTGCCGAGCGATTCTGTTTTCTTTTCAGATTTACACGAGTAAGTCACTACCTCCAACCGATCTGCACCTTCACAGGCATATGTTATTCTTATAATAAAAACGATTAGGAACATTAAGTGTAAATAGTTCATCTGAAGACTGTGGTCGAGATTATAGAGCATATCCTTAGCAATGCTCACTCCAATGCTACACGTTGTCGTGGGAACACAAATATGCACACGAATTTTAAGTTTAAGAAAACTTGAACACAACTAAAACTGGCTTGAAAACTGCAAATGAATACTGTCAATAGAGTTTGTGTATGCATATGCTTTCTTAGATTCATAGCTGTATAAATCAGCTTAGTCACCATCGCAAAAAGAAAAAGAAGGAAGCTTTGTGCTTTGCATTAGAATTTACATTTGCATTGGTACCACGAAAGACTAAAGTGAACACAAAGTCGATATTTGGAATGAGAGCTAACAAGTGTTTTTTTTCACAAATCTGTAGTATATTCTATCTAACAGATAGCTAGGTTCTCACCGGGAAAAACAGGATTGGTATATGCGTAATCTGAGCGTTTTTTATGCTTCAAACTCAAATTTGGACAATTACCCTTTATTGATACAAAGCAGAGGAATTACAAGCACAACTGTTATGGAACATTCA